>NC_056737.1:382382055-382397055 GCF_019279795.1 Protopterus annectens | reverse complement strand
CATCTGTAAGCCTAGCCAGAATGTGTTGGCTTTTGCCGCCCCCTTACATTAGTTCCCTGTGTCTCTGTCCAGCAGAGCCATTAGTTCCCTGTGCCTCTGTCCAGCAGAGCCACTGCAGTGACCCCGGGGTAAATTTTCTGTTTCCCATCCACTCGTCAAGGAGCTCTGCATAATGTAGATTGGAATCCTGTTCCAAAGCATGGGGGAGTCTCTGGGACAGGAATCTATCCCTCCAGCAAGTCCTATTTATCATTGTGATGAGGTTTAGATCCCTAGAGCGTGTGGCTCTCAGGGATTTTTTTTTTTTAGGTGGAGCATGTCCATCAATTCTGGGTTGGACATGGCCTTGTATGTCTGGCAGAGATCACCTCTGAGTAAGCGGGGTATGCAACCAAGTACAGCTGGAGTTTCTTCAATCGGGCTGCATAGGGCATCTGTTTGAGGCCAGTGATCCTCTTGGTGAGGTACTTCTGCGGTCTTTCCAGCTGTTGCAGGTGTCTTGTAAGGTACATCCCAAATGGGGCATTGTACTCTATGATGGGTCTGATGAGTGATGAGTAGAGGGGCACAATGATCTCTTTTGTTCTAGATGCGAACCCTTTTGTGATTAGGTGGGCCACATAGAAGGATTTTCTAACCACCTTGGCAATATGGTTATCAAAGGAGAGATTACTATCTACTTGCGTCCCCACAGCCCTTATTACATTTTCTGTATTCTGTATTTATTTGTCTATAATACCAGAACGGGGAATGGTGTTGAAAGCCTTTGCGAGGTCTAGGTAGGATGTGTGGACCTCCTTTCCCTCGCCTAAAGCCTTGGTAACTGTCTCAAAAAAGTCCAACAGGTTTAGGAGGCATGATCTGCCCTTAAAGCCAAACTGGGTAGGGTCCAATGTTTGCAGATTCCCAACGTCTCTGTTAATGAGTTCCATGATGATGCGCTCCATAGCCTTGCAAACCAGGCTGGTCAGGCTTACAGGGTGATAGTTCCCGGGGTCCGTTGTGGCTCCACCTTTGTGGAGCGGGATAACTGTTGCTGTGTGCCACTCTATGGGTACATAGCCTGTAGAAAGGCTGAGTTTGAACAGTGTGTTTAGGTGAGGGGTTAGTTCATTTTGGAGTTCGTTTAAGACCATCCGGTCTGATTGAAGCTGTGTTTTGGCTCTGGATAAGGCTGTTTTAACCTGTGTGTCAGTGATTGCCGGAGCTCTACATTCTTCTGGTATGGTTACGGGCCCTTTAGGGGGTGAGAGGGGGGTGAAGTTTGCACTTAACCTGTCTGCCAGAATGTTGGCAATATCAGTCGGTTCAGTGTATTTTGTGCCATTCTGCACTAACTCAGAGCAGATCTGACATTTTCCACTTAGGTTCTTGACACAGCTAAAGAACACTTTGTGGTTATGTTTGGAGTCCTTGGCAATTTTTCTTTCGAAGCTAGCCTTGGATGATTTTTATGCAGGATCATAGTTTCTTGCTGATACTGATCAGGGATGTTTTTCCTTCTTGGGATTTTACTCTTTTCTGTACTAGTTTCCTCCTTCTATTGTATAGTTTGTTTACAGCAGGGGTCCACCAGACTGGTTTCCTTTTCTTGGAGGAGTGAGTCCTGGTTTTGCTTGGGATAGCATGATCCATGCATTCTTGCAGGTGCTCATAGAGTGCCTTTGTAAGGGATTCAGCAGCTTGGACAGCGTTGTCCTTTAGCATGAGGGCTGTAAACCTTTCCACCTCTGTCTTCATTAACGTGAAGTTTGCTTTTGAAAAGTTTTTCACAGTGGTTTCCTTGATTGGGGGTGGGGGTGGAATGTCGATATCCAGAGTTATTAGTCTATGTTCTGATCTAACCAGCAAGGGGTTGACCTTCGGTGTAGAACACCGGTCGCCCATGTTGGTGATGACCAGGTCCAATATGTTGTCACCTTTGGTGGGGGTGTTGACCAGTTGATCCAGAGCGTTCGAGTTTATAAATTCTAGGAAGCACTGGGCAAAGGAGTTAGTACTTGAGTAGTTCTCCCAGTTAATGTTTGGGTAATTGAAATCACCCAATATTAGGGCGTTTGGTAGGACCTTCATATTTTCCAGTGTCTCCAAAAATGCAGAATGGGGGTCCTGGGTCATGGTGGGTGATCTGCAGCACTCTACAATTTGAATTGCAGTTTTTCCCATTGTTAGTTGCACATGGATGATCTCTGAGGCATTGTGCTGCGCCCCTAACTGGATGTGTGGGTATCCTTGATGAATATGGATACACCCCCGCCTTTTGTGTTTCGGTCCGGGTTCTGTGGCCGAAAAGTATGGTATGAGTTATAGCCTGGTAGTGCTGGGTTGCTCTCTGGAGCCTTAAACCAGGTTTCTGTTACTGCACAGATATCGATGTTCTCCATACTGAGAAGTGCCTCGAGTGCATGCATTTTGAGGTTTAGACTTCTGGCGTTGAGTAGCATTACCCTTAGTTTTTGGTTACTTGTGCTATTTACGGTGGTGGGTTTGTTATTTGAGCCTTGCCTAAAAAAGGCACTACGGGGGTGGCAAAAGCGTTGGCCAGTATTCGAAAGCCTAAGAGTGATAGGTGCAAGCCATCTCTTGTGAAGCAACGTGGCTTGTCAAGCATGTCATCCCAGGCAGACAGATACTGGATCCCCTTTGAATGACACCAGAAACTTAGACAATTGCTGAAATTGATCATTTTTTTCTTTATACTGTGGCATCATTCTTGGTGAGGGCAGGATGCTACTCCAGGTCAGGGTCATACCGGCTTGGGCTACGTGATCAGAGAGCTCTTCCATGTCTCTTTTCATGTAGTCCAGGAAGGTACGTCTCAGGTCATTCATACCAACATGAACAATGACAGAGTCATATTTGTACTTGTTCTGGAGCGACCTGAGTGCTTATGTAATGTGGCAGATCCTGGCGCCCGACACGCAGCTAACTGTAACCTTCTCCTTGTCCAGCCTAGTTAGTGGGACATCAGTGTGCCTGACTATAGAGTCGCCTATCACTAGTGTGTTGGATATGTTATTTTGCCTTAAGGGCTATGACTGTGTGGCACACTGGTTTTGTGAAGTGTGTGTTTCATGGTTTGTGTTGGGTGGGTGGAGGTTGCTTGGATGTCTGCTTTGGAGGTCTCTGTTGCTTTTGCAGATTTTTATTTAGAGCCTCTGAGTATGTTTTCGTGTATTTATGTGTGTTATTTGCCGGCATTGGTTTAGTAGGTCTATGTGAGACTGGTAGTGTGTTACAAGTATTTTCCTTCTCCTCTTGATTGTCAGTTCCAGTCTTGGATTGAGAGCTTTGCCTCCAGTTTGGCTGTATAACTGCATCTCTCGCATATATTAGTGTTTGGTGGTAGGAGGAGAAGGTTGTCTGTGTACATGAAGCAGTTGTAACACTGCCTCAGAATGCCCAGATTCACCAGATGGACTGGAGAGTACACCTGAAACTGCCCTTTGGACATGCCTGAATAGGTGAAGTGAGCTGTTTTACTGATTGGCTGGTAGGGACGAATAGAGAGCCTTGTCCTTCTGGACAGTGTAGGGGGGTCTATGCTAGGGTTAATTAGTGCTTGCTATGAGTTTTGAGCAAGTGCTGGGCTGTGAAATGAATGGTTTGAGTGCTTAAATTGAAAGATTGTCTAGTTCCAAGGGAAAAATTGAAGAGTAGACTCTGTGGAGCCGGGAATAGTTTAACCCTAGCTTCCCAGCACGCAAAACCGCACAAATGCTGTTTTTATAGCAGGGAAATGAAAGAGATAGAAGTTAGCCCAAAATGGCCAATAAACTACTAACTTCTGGGCTGAAACCACTCCTACAGGGACAGATAGGCTGCTCAAAGCTCCCCTCTCTCACAGATGAACAGAGAAATGTCCTTCTATCCAAGTAAGGTATGGGCAACACAGAAACTTGTAACACAGCCCTGAATTCAGCAATAACCTGATAACTGGACTATACTAGTTCAGAAAGACGGGAAACAAGTATATATATTTTTTGTTTGTTTTTTTCAGAAAATAAAGCAGATACAATAAAAAAAAAACACTTTAAAAGCTCAGAAATGACTATCGCACTTTTAGTGTGTAGCCTACAACAGTTAAACAGATTATTTAAACAGAAAAATGACTTAGTTCAAGTGCAGGTGGCAAATAAGTGCAATATGTAGCAGAAACAAGTTTTTTAAATCACAGAAACGCTAAAAAATGATGTTTTAGGCGGAATTAGTTAAAGACAGCAAGAAAATGCAGAAAAATGATACTTAATCACACCAAATTCTCTCTTTTGTCTCTCTGCTGCTGTAGAACTCTGCAGGACACCTAGCAGGCACTTGCTGAGCTGAATACAAGCACAAAAAAACACGCAAATGCAGTTTTTATAGCAGGGAAATGAAAGAGATAGAAATTAGCCCAAAATGGCCAATAAACTACTAACTTATGGGCTACAGCAAACAAGGCACACACATTTCAGAAAGAAACAGTTCAAATAAGCAGGCACAGTAAGCCTTTAACCAGAAATTCCCAGCTCAGAAGGGCAGGATCTAGCCTCTCCTCCCACAAGAGTGCAGACTACAAACCTTCTTAATGTAAAATAACTGGCCTGGAGCCCAAGTGCTCAAACAAGAACTAATGCGCTTTTAGAATAACAGACACTGAGCCTTCAATCAGCAATTCCCAACTTAGAAGGATGTAAGCTACCTGTCCTGCCACAACAGTGCAGACCACAAACCTTCTTAATGTAAAACAACTGGTCTGAAGCCCAAGTGCTTTAACCAAAAGACTTAGAATAACAGTTACAATTTAATCAGGCTACTACCAAGCAGTAATAAATGCAGCAGAATAAACACAACTGAGTACTTTTAAGAAGAGACAAAAGCAAAATAAGGTAATAAAGTAGGAAGAAACACAAATACAGTAAAAGCAGATAAAGTGCAAATTTGTTTTTTTTTAATATAAGAATAGAAAACAAGCAAACTGATTTAAACAAATTACCCAATTAACCAGTAAAAAACCTCAGAACCGAGCCCTGTTCCAGCAGTCTTCAATCAGACAAGTTCAGGGCCTAAGTGGGTATGCCTACTCAGATGTTCTCTCTGTATTAGGCAGGATGAGCTAATGAGACTAGACTAGAGCTGGGATAGGGCTGAACAGATGGGAATGGTAGGAGTGTCTATAATCAAAATATGACCTCACTGTACTCGGTTGAGTGAGCAAATGAGATGGGCCCAGCAGGAGTATTCAAACACAAATTTACGGGGGGGGGGGGGGTCAGTTCCAAAGCCACCAAAACTAACTGCAGACAGAGAGAGAGCTCACAATTTTCAGTGAACAAATATTTAAGCAGACAAATGCAGTACTATTTTAACACAATATTCAATGAAACAATAAAACAGAAAAAAATGAAATGCTGTACTATCTTATAACACTCAATGTTGTACTTATCTCAGCTTGTAATAAACTTGATGCAGCTCAAGTATGCAACTATTCAGCAGAAATAATTTCAGAGATAAGGGACTAACACTTTAAGGCAAAGGGACACCCCCTAGGCTAAGAAGACTTCTACACCAAATATCAATGAAGTGAGAAGAATACACCCACTAACTGCAGACACAGAGAGAGCTCACAATTTTCAGTGAACAAATAAATAAGCAGATAAATGCAATACTATTTTTAACACAATATTCAATGAAACAATAAAACAGAAAAAAATTACATGCAGTACTATCTTATAACACTGCAAGTTTGTCCTTAGCTTGTAATAAAGTTGATACTCAAGTATGCAACTATTCAGCAGAAATAATTACATCGGCAAAACTTCTGGACTTGAATCAGAAACCAGCCTAGGCTCACTGATGAGCTGTGATACAGAAAGACAAGCCTCCACTCAGTATTATTTCTAATTTTCCGTCATAATACTGAAAAGCTTAGATGGCTTCTTCATTGTTCTTCATTGCTTTAGCCACTAAAATCACATTTTTAATTTTGCACAATTGTTTCTTCTGGTGCATTTCCTTAAAGAAAATTTGCTTTATATGTGCTTTCCCACTGTTTGCTGACTGCAATCCTGTTTGTCAAAAAAGTAAAGAAATCAGACATTTTAGAAGAGATAGAACATAACTCTGAGGCAAAATCAGGGACAAAAAAATATGCCAAGGGGAAGTTGGAAGTTAGTAATACTGATATCATGACATACTTAGCTGTACAGAATGTTTAGGAATGACCCTAATTTTGCTTCATATTTGTAACTTGTTCCTCAAAAAAATTTTTGATCATCTGGTAAATCACTGAGGACTACAGTCAATGCCAGACATTAGTTTCTTACCTCTTACTGGTCAGAAAATGCACAGTGATGAAAAACCCTTTATTCTATTTTTTAGGTGAATTAGATAATACTTAAAAGTTGTCTCAGATTTTGGCGTTTTGTTCTCCCATTATTTTTGGCATTGCCCCAATTCTTGAGTACAGAATTTGAGAGTTATGCATGCTGGATCTCCACCTGAGACTGTCTGGAAGTCTCTCATCTACTGAGGGCAGAAGAGTGGGTGCAATTATTTCATGAATGTATCAGAGGCTCAAGGAGGATGTCTAAGCAGCCATTTATGGGTAAAAATCGAAGATTGACATGAATATTAATAGATGTAGCAAGGTGCTATTCATGTAATCACAATGAGGAGGTGTACCAAACTTGAAAAATGTCATCAGCATAGAACCATCCACCTTGAAATCGACCATTTCTGCTAAAATATGCCAAAAGCCAGTTAAAACATTAGGAGACAGGTAGGTTTTTAAACCTCTGTTGAAAGGGGGTACCTCCACAAAAAACAAAATAGAAGTTGACCATCAGAATTTCTGTAGGGCATTGCTTTTGCAGAACATGAATAAGTTACATCTTAGGAATTTACAAGACATTACAAAATATTGGTCAAAATATTTTATTATGTGATGATAAAACTAAAATCTCAGATCTAAAACCTTATTTTTCATACCGAAAAAGGTTAAATGTTAAGAATGTACTTGAGAGAGAAAAGACTACTGTTCGATTTAGAAGTAATAAAGAGAAAAGTACGGCTAAATGTAAAGCTTGCAAATTTATACATGCGAGTCTTTACATCATAGTCACCGGCTTTGATAAAACCATACCTGCTCCAAATTTTAGTAATTGTAAGAGTAATGGAGCTGTTTATTTAGCCTGCTGTGCCTCATGCAAAGTGTTTTATATGGGGAAAACTGAGAGACAACTTAATGTCAAAATTTTGGACCATGTTAGAGATAAAAATAAGATTATCAATTATGCCTTATATACCCACTCTGTGGTTTGTATTAAATGTAATGCATTTTTATTTTTGTAGTGGATAAAGTTCATAAAACCTTTAGATGGGGTCACTGGGAAAATATCCTTGACTATAAGGAGTTAAGATGGCAACTTTTATTAAATTCCCAAGTTTTACCTGGCCTCAATTATGCTATTTCACTTAAGTTTTTTTAGCCTTAGGGCTGCTAAAACTGATTCCTTATAGTGCATATTTATGTATGCATATTTTTAACATACATTTTTATATTATTAGATTAAGAATTTGTTATGGTTATATTTTTAAATTCTGCATTCTAAATGTTGACAACAAGTTTTGTTAGTCACTTATATGCATGACTGGTGTATTTTTATTGTATTAATTGCATTTATTTTTAAGGTTTCTTCAGTAATTTTATTTGGTCAGAATTGGTCATGTATAAAAATGGGCTGTTGTGTGATGTCACTTGGTTCTGAAGAAGTCTTTTATTTTGACAAATGTAACCATGTTTTTATTAACCTATATTTTTTTCAAGTTTGGTACGTTTCCTCACTGATTACATTAAGAACACCTCACTACAGTTACTGGATGGTGCTATTGCCAGTTCTCTGGGATTGTTTTTGGATTTGCCATGAATATTAAGTAGTGCCACTAAGCCCAACATTGAACTCTGAAGTCAGATGTTGTAGAGGAAGGTTACTTGACAACAGCTTCACACTTGTACTAGCCAGTGGCATTATAGACACAGTAAGACAAGGGGTCAAAGGGTGTAGATAGAGAGAGAGAAATAGTTGTGTTGATGAAACATAGGGGAAAAAATCTGAGGTAAAGGCATTCACTACCTTGATCTCCAGGTATAAATCTCAATGCCTTTAACCATAATATCTTTCTGCCCGCAAGCTGCATATCAGTCAGCAGAATGTTGTCAGGGTATTCAGTGAAGCTAACTTGGCACCATTATGGAACTGATACATCTCTTTAAAGATGTCCTTTTTTCAAGAGACTCTATGTTGATATTTTCTCTAACAACCATAAAATGGTGTTTTTGAAAGAAGTGTTGCATACCTTAAGTATAGAGTGAGTTACGTCAAAAACAAGGAGTAAAGGGGGGGGGCTGAGTGATCTAGATGGTTTTCCTCCTTTGAGAGAAGCGGACATTTGTTAGAATTTAGCACATTGCAGGCCACTTGAAACACCAATATTACCAGTATACTGCTCCTACTCCATGCCCATACTACCAGTATACTGCTCTTACTCCATGCCCATACTACTAGAATACTGCTCTTACTCCATGCCACTACTACCAGTACACTGCTCTTACTCTATATGCCCATAATACCAGTATACTGCTCTTATCCCACATCCATATGATCAGTATACTGCCCTTACTCCACGTCCATAATACTACAATACGGCTCTTACTCCATGCCACTACTACCAGAATGCTGCTCTTACTCCAAGCCACTACTACCAGTATACTACTCATTCCACGCCTATACTACCAATATAATGCTCTTACTCCACACCCATACTACCAGAATACTGCTCTTACTCCATGCTACTACTAACAGTATATTCTTACTTTATGCCCATACTACCAGTATACTGCTCTTATTCCACGTCCATACTGCCAGTATACTGCTCTTACTCCATGCCCATACTACCAGAATATGGCTCTTACTCCATGCCACTACTACCAGTACACTGCTCTTACTCCATGCCCACAGTACCAGTATACTGCTCTTACTCCATGTCACTACTACTAGTATACTGCTCTTATTCCATGCCACTACTACCAGTATACTGCTCTTACTCTACACCAATACTACCAGTTGACTGTTCTTACTCCATGCCAACACTACCAGTATACTGTTCTTACTCCATGCCAATACCAGTACACTATCAGTATAGTGCTCTTATTCCACGCTGATACTATCAGTATACTGCTCTTACTCCATGCCGATACTACCAGTACATTGCTCTTATTCCTGACAGACTGCTACAAAAAGAAAGCAATGGAATGTTGACTTTGGATTTGTCTGTAATGGGTCACTTCAGATTAGTGTAACCAGTTAATAAAATAAATATATGTATGCCAATACAAGGATACAGGAAAAATAAACTCACTGCAAGGCAAATTGACAACTAAAATCCCTTTTCATACTCTCCAGTCAATACACCAAATCAGAAATAACAATATCTTGCCATGAGGTAAGACATGCAAGCACCTGGGACATGACAGGGATTAATTCTCATTGTAGCAGTCACCAAATGACTCTGCTAACACCATGAAGAAAAAAAAAAAAATCAAGAAAAATTCTTCTGTTTACAGAACAGCATGAATCCAAGTCTGAAATGATCTAGTTGGCCCTTACAGCAAAAGAAAACAAAGTCTGTGCTGCAGTGCAGCTTCTCAGCCTTTAGACTAAGATCAAGTATAAAAGATACAAGGGCATACACTCAGGCAGAGATTGCCAAGTTCGACACACACCCTCAGATTTGTGGCATGCAAGGTGGTGTATCCTTCAGCCATGGATGGTGGAGTATTATCCCACAATGTCTCCATAAGATGACTATACTGATCATTATCAGATGCAATACACCTCCATCCTCCTGTCATTTTCTAGTGCAAGATCTGCTTGTATTGCTCAGACTGCAGCATAATAGTTGCTTGTCTTGCAAGTCAAATTGTTAAGAATATATTATCATTAAAAAGTGCATGTACACAGTTTCCCCATTACCATCAGAATTATCTTTTTTTTTTAAGTTTTTCAGACCCTTTCATATCCAAGGCATCAGCACAACCAATTCGGCTCATGGAAAAATGTTCAACTACATCTGGGGGAAACAAGGGAAGGAGTGGTCAGCCCAAGTACAGATAGTTCCTAGGCCTATGGGTTTACGAATCAAACTGAAAGTTGGAGACGTAAATCGGCAGTAAAAATAACTGAAGAATGTAATCACCTTAAAGGAAAACTCCGGGCTCCAGCACATGTTAACTCAAATGCAAGTTTTCCATTATCTTTGTAAAATCACCCTAGCCTCCTGCTGTTACATGAATCCTCTAACAAGCTTTTTAGTTTTAAATTTCTCTTCTTCCTTAGCGTAGGGCAGGGACACCCATCCCCCATTCTTTTGTATCGCATAATTTCAGGTGGACTTTGTCTCCACCTTCGTGACGTACCTTCGACACAGTCTAATCAGTAGTTCCCACTTCTGATGTTCCTCCCACACTGTGACGTAGACATTACAATGCTGGCCCGGTTAACAGCTGCTATAAATTACTTGTTGTGGAACTGCTGAGTGTTACTACCACTGTTTCCCTCAGGACTGTAAATATCATCGGAGCAAGTATTTCCTCCATGAAAAAGGGCAGCCAAACTGCTTGAGAATGACCATGCACTGTTTCAGTGAATTAACTGTAAAAAAGTTTTATTCCATACCAATAGATGGCTATGCGTGCCAGGTGTCATTTAATAGTTTCTTGCTTCGTGTTCTCCTGTTGTAGCTGTTTTTTCACGTCTTACTACAATCGGTCTCCAACAACCGTGCTTCATACCTATCAACCTCTTACAGCTAGAAATCTGGTGAAAGCCTTAAAAATAGGGACATTTTTCTTAAAGCCTTATAAAGTTGACAGAATGACAGATTTTGCATTAGCATGCATTTGCTTTCCGGTTGTATTTAATGATTTACTCCTAATTTGCCAAACATTCTGAAACAGACTACATCTGTACAGTTTACAGGTATTGCCATGCTTTGGAGTGTGTGTATATGTGTGTGTCATTCTGATCGCATGTGCGTTAGGGAATGAATGCCTGAAAGCAGAATGCATGTGTGTGAATGCAGAAGAGACCGTGTCTGTGTGTATGGGAGAGAATGAGCAATGCATGAGAGAATGAGCGGTGCGTGTGTGAAAGCAGAATTTCTGTTTTTGTGAATGCAGAAGAGAGTCTGTGTGTATGACAGACCCGTGTGTATGAGAGGAAGTTAGCGATGCATGACGGAATGATTGGTGTGTGCATGAAAGCAGAATGCATGTGTGTTTATGAATGCAGATGAGATTGTGTCTGTGAGTGTATGAGAGAGAGAGTTACTGATGCCTGAGCAAGTGAACGATGTGTGTGTGTGAAAGCTGAATGTTTGTGTGTGTGAATGTAGAAGCCACTGTGTCTGTGGGTATGAGAGTCTGAGCAATGCAAGAAAGAATGATCGGTGCGTGTGTGAAAGCAGAATCTCTGTGTGCGTGAATGTAGAAGCCACTGTGTCTGTGGGTATGAGAGAGAGAAAGAATGATCGGTGCGTGTGTGAAAGCAGAATGTCTGTGTGTGCGAATGCATAAGTCTGTGTCTGTGGGTATGAGAGAGACTGAGCAATGCATGAAAGAATGATTGCAGCATGTGTCAAAGTAGAATGAAAAAGTTTGGATGGTATTCCACTTCCTATTTTACTGAGTAAATGTGAATAACAATTTTTAAAAAGGCACGGATAAGACAAAATATGTGCTAATGTTCCCTAGTCAGCCTTCAAAACTACAGAGATATAGTTCCCACATCCAAGTAACATACTGATACCTGCTGCACAAAACCTTAGGTGTCATTTCATGCTACTACCTCAAGTTTCAATAGGAGTCATGAAACAAGTTGTCTCTTTGTAGACTCATCTTAGAGAAAGGGATTACAATCACTGCTATGGATATGTTAATATTTTGTTCTCCTTGTGCTATTAAATATTTCAGCATTCAGCTTGTAAGGATACAGTATGTAGCATTTCTGTTCATAGATAAACCATAATCGCAACAATAATTATATATCCTCAGCCCTCTTTTGGATCTTTCCAAGGCATTCGATATGGTTGATCACCAACTTTTAATCCACAGCCTGCAAACATTCTGTCTAAATACTGGAGCCCTCCAATGGTTTCAATCCTACCTGAATGGTCGACAGCAGGCTGTCCTCTGGCAGAACAAACTCTCTAACCTTCTACCTAACACCCTCGGAGTACCACAAGGCTCTATACTAGGGCCCTTGCTGTTCTCCATCTTCATTAACGACCTTTATACTGTCATCCCAAAAGTCTGCTGTATCCAATATGCTGATGACTCTACTCTGATTTGCTCAGCCACATCTCCAGTAGAGTTATGGTCAGCTACCCAGACCACCTTTAATACAATAGAAAACTGGCTTTCTGAACATCGTCTGATCCTAAATCCCAAAAAAACTAAAATGCTGTTATTTTCACCAACATGTAGAACTACCGCTTTCACCTTTACCATAAAATCAAATGATGGCACAATAATCTCCCCTGACCCATCTATAAAACTATTAGGTGTCATCACAGACAATAATCTCAAATTTGACCTACATGTTAACCAAACTATCAAAACCATCAATAAAAAACTAGGGTCACTTTACAGAATAAAAGCCTTCCTAACCCCTCCAGCTAAAATTGCCATAGCTCGCTCTCACCTTCTTTCAACCCTTCTGTATGCATCCCCTCTACTCTCGAATTTGAACAAGACTGTCCTTAACAAACTCTCAATTTGCTACAACCACATTGCCAGGTTTGCCACTGGGCTGCCTTTTAGGACACATCATTGCATCAATCTAAATCAGCTTGGTTGGCTTGAACTACCTAGCCTAATCCAGTATAACCAACTGATTATGGCCTATAAAATCCTCTATAATCCGGAAAATACTCCTGCACTTAAAAATATTATCACCCCCTATAACAATCCAAGACCGCTTCGATCCTCTAACAAACTATTAATTCAGACTAGCAAAATTAATAACACAGCCGGTGATTCTCTCTTTGCAAACTCTGTAAGTAGATCCTGGAACTCACTTCCAGCTGATATTACCCTACTTTCCACCTTAGGTCAATTTAAAACTAGACTCAAACAACATTTGTCACTTAACTGGCTATGTCAATGTATCAAGCCTGGCTAACTTGAATGTGTAAAAATCTGTTAACCAGTTTACTGTGTAATTTAATTTAATCCTGACTTGTGCTCAGGACTAACTTTAACCTGTGGAACTTGTTTAACTTGCTTACTTATGTAATCTCTGTAAATAATCTGTTTGTAATATGTAATGCTGGTATTATGTAATGCTGTATCTGCTTACCCTTGGAGCTTTTCTCCCCGGGCCTCCGCTGAAAATGGACATGCATCCAGTCGGACTATCCCGGTCAACAAATGTAAAATAAAATAAAATGGATTGCCATCATTGATCAAAATAGCCCTGGTTCCCCAAACGTTGCTACTGTATATTCTTATTTAATTATTTATTTGTACATACTTTCTATATATAGATACAAATCTTTACAGATGTAAAATTACTTAAAAAGTACATCCCACAAGAAATAAAACAACAAATGCAGCAGTATTTCTCCACAAAATACTGTTTCATAACTTTTTAAAACATTATTACATAGCTCTTAACTTCTTAGACCAAGAAATTTGGACAAAGCCAAAAGCAATGGGGACAAATGTCCAATCATAGGGACAGATTTTAAATATTGCTCTTACAACCTTAGAAAGTTGATAAAATAAAGGGTGTTGCATTGGCATGCATTTTCTGAAAGACGTGAAGTCTGAAACTCAAATGTCTATCAATATTTAGTGACTTCCATCATCAATGAATTGCCAGAAAATCACAAATGTTATGATGAACTGAGCAAAAATAGACAACAATGTGGACATTCTGCAAAAATCTGGACAGCTGAGAGGTATGATTATATATCAAATGAGCATTCATACTGCTAAATACTAATAACGCTAAAATGTTAGTCTTCCCCTGAATGTACAATGCTAAAAGAAAATAATTGGAAGAGATCACCCACTGTCACACTCTCACTACTCCTGACACAAGGGGTGAGAGTGGGTTCCTCCCTGTCTGTTGATGTTCCAGACTACTAACATGTTGTACATCTGTATAGTAATTGGCCTTTGAGGAAAAATGTCTTGAAATGCCAGAAATGCTAGAAGGACTGCCCTCATTTCTAGGACATTAATGTGAATGTTGGCCTCTAAAGGGGGGGGGGGCACTTACCTTAGACTACAGTTTTTTGGCATAATGCTTAAGGTGTTTACCTCACAAACAAATGGTACAAGGTTTGATTCTCACTAAGGAAAATTGACCTCAGTTTACTGGCTAGGCTTAAACTGGCCTTTCAAGGCACTTAGGCTAATATTCACCTATGCACCTGTGAGTGTCCAAGGTAAAGCCCCCCCCCCCCCCAGTGGGAGGTGTCTGTGGTCACTGTGGCCTTAGGCAATGGACCCTGAGAAACATTTGGTGCAGGGCTCCACCAGGATACATGCTGTTGGCAGATCTTTGTATTTCAAATGGGAGATGTCATAGGATGTCAGCTCATAGACCAATCAGCTGCTAGAATCCATCTTAGTACTCTTATGTAGCATCTTGCTGAGGGACATAGGGTTATGGAGGCTGCTAGTGACCCCACAAACTGCAGGACCAGCCTGGTTGGTGGTGATTGAAGATAATAAATTTTTCAGTTGAAGCTGTAGTTTGGACAATCTGGACTAAAGAAGCCAAACTACTTGAAAAACTATATCCAGATGAGCCCCTAGAACTCCAGGGTTTGGGTTGGAAGGAGGTGAAATTTGTCATAGTTGACTGGAATGCCCTAATGTAGACAGTCTCTGGCACATGTCAGTAGATGCCTGGTGGGAGCTATGAGGAGACTGTCACTGAGGTATGGAAA
>NC_056737.1:382334555-382377055 GCF_019279795.1 Protopterus annectens | reverse complement strand
GCGGCTCTTACCTGAGCATCTGAGATGTCAGGGGGGCAGCACTCTGTTGGGATAGATATTTGCCCTTTTGGTGGGGAGGGGGGGGAGAAGTTTGCACTGAACCTGTCAGCTAGGATGTTGGCAATGTCTGTGGGCTCAGTGTATTTTTTGTCATCTTGGACTAATTCTGAGCATATCTGGGAATTCCCACCCAGGTTCCTAACATAACTAAAGAAAGCCTTGTGATTATCCTTAGTGTCCTGTGCAATTTTTCTCTCGAAGCTGGCCTTAGACGATTTTATGAGTGCCCGTAGTTTTTTGCTAATACTGATCAGAGATGCCTTCCCTTTTTGGGATTTTGCTCTATCATGTAGTAGCCAGGCCAGTTTTGGTTCTTGCAGGGGGAGCACATCATTAAAATGAATGTGTTTCTTCTCTTGCCAACCTCTGTTTCTCAACTCTCCTCTTGTGCAACTATTTGTTTTCACTGAAATTATTTTTTTCACATTTCTTGTAAGTGTTACAAGCCTATGAATAGGGCTCTCACAACTGTATACGTAGCTTTATTATCGTTTGCTGAAGATATCACTCTCCACTGAAAATTGGTTCTTAAGTTTTGTTATGTTCATTGATTAAATATATGCAAATAGCCACACCATTCTCAGTTTGTGATAAGAGAAGCCTGAGTCAACTGGTTTGCATGTTAATTGTTCTAAAATTGCTACAGTCATCCTTGAATTTCTGTTAAGTGTTTGTGATCTTGGACATACTGGATTAAACAATGGGTGCCAGCAGAGGTGAAAATTGTCATATCCAACTTAATGAGGTGATAAGTGCATTGGTTTCTGGCTTGGTATTTACTTTCATTTCACTGAATGAGAGGTTTAAATGCTGAGCTGTTTAAGGTGTCTCATGCATTTAATGTATGAATTTATCTGACTGTGTTAACCAGTGTAATCTATTCATGAATTAAGTACAAAGTAGTAAAGTCAGATATTGTCTATGTGCATCACGTGGAGGGACAAGGCTTGGCTTAATTGTTTGGGGTGGCTATGCTGTTTTACAAAATATGTGTGTCGCTGTCTATAGGCTTCTGCTCAGTTGTTGAACTCATAATTATAAGGGAAGGTTGGGGAAGCAGTTATATCAGTCTTTTTTAATTAAATTACTACCTTTTAAAAGAATTCTAGTTCCGTGTGGCTTATTAGTTAGCTATTTTTTATACAATATTTATAGTGTTTTCCTTTTGTGGATAGTGACAGTATGTTTATAATTAGTTTTGTTGAGTGGTTGTGAAATCAGAGTTGTTGCTTCACCTCTTATGATGTATGTGATAGTGATTATGGCCATGCTTTATTGCTCAGATACTGGGTAGGTTTCCCTGCTGGCTCAATTGAAACAGTCTGCTGCACACGACAACATGGCTGTAGCGAGACATTCTGGTACATGTTTACAAGCCTACTGAATGATGCTACAGGTTAGTGCATGTATTTATCTATGACATTATTTAAATTCTCTTTCATTGTTTATGTCAAATATTGAATTTGGAGTATATGTTGTAGGAAGAGGTAAGTATGAATGATGCATTCAGTATATAGTTGCGCCATGTTTTGTGCATAACTAGCACCACATTGGAGCCTTTTACAAGTCCAAAATTGGGTATAACTTTTAAGTATTACCCTAATTCACATTAGTAGGAGAATAACCTGACTGGCAACTAACTGTGACTTTCTTGTTATCCAGCCTGGTGATAGGCACATCTGTGTGTCTCATAGTGGAGTCTCCTATGACTAATATGTTGCGTTTATGGTAAACCCTTAGTGGTTGTAAGGTATGGGTGTGTGTGGACTATGTGTGGTATGTGGTGTTAAGGGCTGTGGAGATCACATGTATTTTTGCCATGGAGGTCTCCTTTGTTTTGGTATGTTTATGTGGAGGTCCTCCGCATATGAAGGTGTGTGTTGTGTAGGTGCGGATGGTGTTTGAGGTGTAGTGATTGTGTTGAGAACCTTTTCAGTGCAAGATATACTGGCTTGAGGTGGAGATAGCTTGGAATGTATGTTCCTAATGTAAATGTATCTCTCACAAATTGTGTCCCTAGCTGGTAGTAGTAGATGGTTGTCCGTATACGTGAGGCAGTTGCTACACTGTCTCAGGATGCCCATATCAACCAGACTGGCAGGAGAAACTGTAGGAAATTATCCATCCATATTTGGCAGAATCTGAGGGAGAAAGGCCAGGGAGAGCTAAGGGGTGGGCCTAAAGCCCAAGTACTTAAACCAAAACTAAGAACTTAGAATAACACTTACGAATAATTTAGACAGGCTATAAACAAGCAGTAATAAATGCAACAGAAAAGATGCAGTTGAACACTTTAGAGAACAGGCAGCAAGTAGCAGGAAAAAGCAAAGCAAGATGAAGTAACAGAATAGTGGGAAGAAACACCAATTAGAAAAATATAAGCAGCTGAATAAAGTGTTTTTTTATTTTTTTTAGAGTTTTTGGATCAGTAAGAGATTCCAAGTTTTTGGTGATTTTTTTTTTTAATGCATTATTTGTAAGTGCATGAGAAATGTAAGATTATAGGTTCATAGGTAAGGTAAGTACTAGGATAGTTTCTCTTGCTGGCCATTTTATCTAGCTAATTTCCACTTTTGTGTTTGAAATAACCTATCCCAATAGGTTATTAATTGGCCTTACCTGTCCCAAGGTTGATAATTTAAATATTACCCCCAAAGAGAATAACTAGGATCACACCATAGATAATTTGAGTGGACCCCGTGCATACAATAAAGCATTTAGGAGCTGCACATGCCCATTGGTAGTGCATGGGGACATTCTGGGGTAAATTTTCTGTTTCCCATCCATATACCTTGGTTGCAGTTGAAAATGGACAGGGATGAACTTTTTTTATGTGGATGGAGTATGTTCCACAGCAGTGGTATCCTCTGCAAAATATACCTGTCCCTCCAAACTGTTCTATTAATGTTGCAGAAAAGGTTTAAATGCCTAGGCAAATTATTTCTGATGAAATTTGACTTACTTCTTTTTCTTCTTTCTGCTTTTCCCGGTTAGGGGTCGCCACAGCAGATCACCTGTCCGCTCATGACTGGCAGTGGAGTTTTATGGTGTTGAGTTGCCAGCCCAGCGGCCAACCTTTTACAGTAGGCACAAACATGCATGCACTCATGCCTAGGGCCAATTTAGAGTGCCCAATCCACCTACAGTATGTCTTTGGGATGTGGGAGGAAACTGGAGCACCCGGAGGAAACTCACGTGACCACAGGGAGGACATGCAGACTATGCACAGAAGGCACCCCAGCTGATATTTGACTTATTGATGTGCAGTAAATCCATTAGTAATAGATCAGAGGATGCCCTCTATGCCAGACACAGGTGACTTCTTTGGAGTCTGTAGGATACTGACTATACTGACAGGGGGTTCATTGGGTTAATCTTGGACATGTTATTTAGGCCTTGTATCCTTTTAGTAAGGTATCTTTGTATGAGCTCTAGTTGTTGCATGTGTTTGAACAGATGCATGCCAAAGGGGGCATTATATGCAATGATTAGCCCAATCAAGGCTGAGTAAAGGATGTCAATGGCATCCCCAGATCCAGGCACGATCTCTTTGTTTATAATCTGTGCAAAATATTAGGACTTTCTTACAAGAGACATATGTTGGTCAAAAGTTAAGTCACTGTCCACATAAGTTCCCAAATCCTGAACTGGGTCACGTCTTAGGGCTGCATTGTCAGTCTGGTAGTTCCCAGGGAGTAGATGACTTGCCAAAACATACAGTAATGGATTTTTAGTGTTTAATTTTAGACCACGATTTTGACACGAGTTATTTATTTGACACAAACCTTCCTACAGGATGAAAAAGTAATTTGAGGATTCAGTGGCTGCTCCTAGCTTGCAGTCATGTGCAAACTTAGTTGTCATCATCCACGTTTATCACTACTGTTAGTATCATTATCATTCTTATTACTCATTATTACTTATAATCATCCATCCACGTTTATCACTACTGTTAGTATCATTATCATTATTATTACTAATTATTACTTATAATCATCCATCCACGTTTATCACTACTGTTAGTATCATTATCATTATTATTACTCATTATTACTTATAACCATCCACTATCCTCCATCATTATTTGCTATTAGAAGGGAATTCAGATGGTGTATTATTAGGGGAGAGGATTTTAAATATTTTTTAAGAGAGAGCTCTGGGGGAAACAGTAGTAATGTGAGGGGGTTGAGCATGAGTTGTGAGTTACAAAGGCATGTCTGTTACAGCTTCCTGAATAATTTTTTGGAGATGTGCCAAGTTATCTGATACACTTATGAGTGTGAAGTTATCAGAGTATTGTATTAGGGAAGCCTGTTGTGTAGATCACTGGGGGGTGCTGGTGTGTGAAAGAGAAGGAGAGCAAGGATAGAGCCTTGTGGTACACTGGTAGTAACTGTGTTGTATGGGCAGAGGGTGGAGTGCCATTTTACTAACTGATGCCTACTGGACAAATAGCTTTTGAACCATAGAAAGGTGCTCTGCGATAGACAGCTCCGGTCCTTCTACAATGGGGTAGGGACATCCCCCCGAATATGGCCCAACCCCATTGTTGGAATGTTTCTGTGTCTTGAAGATTCAACACTGTCATTTTTCCAATCCTGGAACCAGTGCTCATATGAGGATTGTGCATGTTTTTTTGCTGAGATTTGTGTACCCAGGTCTCTTTTTTTATTTTTCAACCTACTTCTGTCCATGATGTATGTTATATAAAATACATTGTCTATGTCAGTGTCATAGCCAGTAAAGTATAGCTTATTTAAAGAAAAGCTCACCACTAACCAGTATCCTACCCTTTGCTATATTCCAGTATACCTGATATTGGTATAATTCTTTATTCTGTTTACAGTTTTCTGCATGTGAGTTGCACCATGGAGCTTAGGTTGTGATTCAAAAGGGTCTGTCCACCTCCCACTTACATGGTTATTAAACTGAAATTAATAAGTAAAAAAGCAGATAAACAGTTGTATAAAGAAATAAGGGGAATGAATTAAATAACTTGAAACAGAGGGTAAGTTTAATTCATGGTACTCTGGAGAGTACAGCACACATATATTTGTTGTTTTCATTACTTATTAAAGTAAACAATTAAATGGTTGTTTACAGGTACCTTGTTATGTGTGTATACAGTTGGTACTCTTAACGGGACAAAAAACACATAAGGGGGTATTCTGAAAGGAAACCTAGTACAGTGTGTAAAGCTAAACTATGCAGTAATGACATTCAGGTGAGATGGATTATAGAAATACATTTGGCAATAAACTGATGGTTTTGTTTGCATATATATTCTATATGCAGCATGCACATGTGTAAGATACTTGGTAATTATATATTAGGTTGATAAGGTCATAGGTGTATACTAGGCATGCTGTTCAAAAGACCATTGAGAAGCATAGCCAGCTAAGCCCAAGCACTGTTGAGTGAGTTAAGCTCCTTGGTGAAGAAGCACTGTGCTGTATATCCCAAAGAGGATTTATGATTTGCTGGCTATTCATTCGGATTATTACTGAATACAGACCATGTGTAGTATTGCTTGACATGCATAAGTAGTTAATTCAATAAGTATAGGATTCCTTGGGACAGAAATCTGTTGTGCCAGCCATGTTCTATTTTAGTGTATATAAAAGATTACAGTCTTTGTTGTGGGTGTTAATGGTGGTGTGTGTTTTGCATGGTTGTAAGAGGTCAAGCAGGGTGGAATGGGCCATGGACCCTACCTGCTTGCTGAAGAATGACATACAGAACAAGAACTGCACATATCAAAAATGCCATTTAAAGTCTTGATATAAATATCACCATGAATAAAAGGCAACAGTAAGGATTGTGGAATGGTGTACAGCTCAGCAAACTGTGTGGCATCAGTGGTATATCATAATTTGGGCTTTAACACAAATTTTACGTTATACATTTGGTACCACAATAAATTGCAGGTAATGTTAGCCTGTTCCAGAAGGTGATATACAAGACAGGTGTTTTCATTCACAAGGAAGAACACCAGCAAGGTACCAGGTGATCAAACATGGAGGAAGCTCCACTCAACAAAAGTATTGTTCAAAGGTGCAATATGTGTCTTTCAGGCAGCACTTGAGTTCTGCAAATAAGACAACAATGTAAGGCGTGGTAGAAGAGGTTATTTTTCAGCTATGTTTCATAAGTGTTGTACTTCCATCACCCAAATTTCTTGACTTTCTCCCATGATGTCCTTGCCCGCTGCACATGAGAAGCTGCCATTATGCTAAATGAACATGGAATCTAAATGAGCATATGGTATGTTTTTGGGGTCCAAGCTTCATCAATCCACTGTTTTCTTCAATACAGACTTCACCTGAAGCTGGGTAAGTAGGGTACCCTTCTCATGGGAGAAAACTGCTCCTTCGTAAATACCGCTCTAGTCTGTGTGAGTAGGGGTCTGTGTTGGAGGCAAACTGTGTAGTAATGTTGTAGGCATTGCTCTACATTCCATTCTGTGGTCCCTGAGGCTGGACCCAGCCACTGGTTCTTTACTTCCTGATCAGTCAAAGGTTGCTGATACTACACTCATGACTGGTCGGCAGACTGACTTTGAGTATACTACTTTCACAATGTGTGTTCTATCTGTGAGCCATTTTGCAACCAACCTAGTGATATAGGTGTTGATGCCTAGTCTGGTGAGTTTATCAATAATTCCCGAGTGAGGAATGGTATCAAAGTCCTTGGCCAGATCAAGGTAGGCTGTATGCACTGCCTTACCTTCATCCACAGCCCTGTTGACTGACTCAAATAAGTCAACCAGGATGAGCAGGCATGATCTCCCTTTCACAAAGCCAAATTGTGTGGGGTCTAGAGTTTGGAGATTTCCTATATCCTTGTTAATCAGGTCCATGATGATGCACTCCATAGATTTACATATCAGACTCATCAGGCTAATGGGGGATAATTCCCAGGGCCTGTAGTTGCTCCCCCCTTAATGGAGAGGGATGACTGTAGCAGTGCACCATTCGGTAGAGACAAAGCCTGAAGTGAGGCTGTGACTGAAACAGTCATGCGGTGCCAGTTTGCTTTGTAGTTCATGTACAACACAGCCAGAGATATTATTGGGTCCCATTGAAGCGGTATTCTTGGCCTTGGACAATGCAGCTTTCACCTGTGCTGCAGTAATGCTGGGTGCCTGCCATTCTGCACCTTGTTCCCCTTGGCTAGCACTTTTGCTAAATGCTTTAGCAATTTCTCTACCCCTCCCCCTGCTTCTGCCTCAACCGCTTGGGTTTTCCAGCTGCCTAATTTGTAAAATTAACCACTTATCCTCAGTAACCTTTCTACATTTTTTCTTTTATTTTATTTTATTTAACATTTGTTGACCGGGAATGTCCGACTAGGTTCCACAGATCCTGTTTTCAGCGGAGGCCCGGGGAGAAATGCTCCAGAAGCATGTCTTTAGAATGTGGGAGGAAACCGGAGTACCCGGAGAAAACCCATGCGAACGCAGGGAGAACATGCAAACTCCACACAGAAGGCACCCCAGCCGAGAATCGAACCAGAGAACCTCTTGCTGTGAGGCGACAGCATTAACCGCTGCACCACTGCACCGCCCAAAGTATTTATTTTTTCTAAAACTATATACAGTGATTTGGAGCACTTAATAAAGACTCAAAGTCTTAAAGCTTGCCAGTGTAAGAGCACTTGTATTTGATTTGGTACGTCCCCCTAATGCTGTGGGCACCATGAACTTGTTGTATAGGGTAGGGTACGCCCTAACCATGGTGTGGGCTCATGAATTTGTTTTCACAGTTAACAGTCTACTTCCCAGTCATGCAGTGGGCTCACAAACTTGTTTTAACTATCTATAACTTTTAACTTATTTTTTTCTACTTTTCTTTCTCTCATACATTCATATATTGACAGAATAAAAATCTCTCATACCTCTTAACTTTCAATCATAAGAGTACCGCCCTCGACACAAGGCACTTCCTTGTGTTAATTTGTCCTTTACTGTATGTGCACATACATTTACTATTCTCATTTGCTGTGGGGTCCTCCCACTATTACTTTGCATACCTTACAAACTACTCAGTCAAACAGAAACAGTCATGCACTGATTCTACATTTTGCTAAAATCTTTAAGACAGAAAAAACAAGCTAACCCCTTTAGAAAACATTTTCCCTGCCAAAGCTAGTATGTTGCACATCCTGAATAGTTTTATTTATTTATTTTACATTTGTTAACCGGGTTAGTCTGGCTGAGCTTTTGGCTCATTTTCAGCAGAGACCCGGGGTGAAAATCTCCTCAAGACTAGAGAACAATTTATTACATTTTAGTAACATAGTAGTAACAATCAGCTGTAGGATCTTACAAGCAGAGACCTGGAGAGAAAAAAAGCTTCTGAGCCAGTTCAATTATACAGAGTATTAACAATTGGCAGACAAGTATGTGAGTTATTGCAAACAAGGTTTTAAACAATTAGCAGACAGCTGCACATCTGAGTCTCTATGACTATTCCATACAAAGCAGTATGGAGTATGTATGCGTAATGCAAGTTATACTTTATTCCCTAAAATATTCAGTAAGGGACCGCCCAGCCCCCCCCCCCCCAAAAAAAATGTTTCACTACATGGACTGTAGACTACAGCGAGATTTCAGTACATTTTTTACTGAGCCAGTATCATGAAGTCAGGTTTGCACATTACTGTTTTACTGTAATTTTAAAAATGTGGAGATGAGTAGAATACCAGGAAATTACCAAAACAGCATGTCACAAGACAACTGTACCTCAAAAAGAAATGGGCAGGCAAAAATAAGTTAACATAATAATGGCTTATATACAGACAGAGGGTTTAATCAAAAGTTACTAGTAAGAAAACACTGAAATAATCAAGAATTTTCTGAAACTTGCTTGCAAAAATTAAATTGAAAGTGTTTATATAAAAATGTCTTTCTAGTGCTGGCAAAATGATTAAATAAATACACAACTCTCACTGCACGCAGAGGAGAAGAAATTTAGACTGGACGTCCCTTCCTTTCAATTCTGAGCTGACTGTTGCACTGACAGTTTTAACACTTTTGCAGTAGTGTTGGGGGAGGGGACTGTCAATTCATGTTGGACTACAAAAGAACACCTAGAACAAAGGCCTCTAATTTAGCTGCTACTGTGACTGCAGCTAGAAAACTTCAAAGTATAGTGTAAAAGAATCTTTGAGCAAAACATAAATGAGGGTGATTAGCAAAAGAAAAGAAGCAGCCCTCTTGCAGAAGAAATACAAACTGTCAGTGAGTCACACATTTCTCATTATATGTCAATGGCATGGGAATTCACAGTGACTTCCTTATGTCTGGCATGAGTCATAGAAAGAAGACTTGAAATGCTTTATGGGAAAGAGAAAGGGTTGAAGCAGAAGAAGATCACGTTGATATATCAAGCCCCACCGGTAGCCATGTTGTGGTAAACATGCTAAAAATACAAATAAAGCACTTAGAGTGATTTTGAGGTGATAAAATAGGTCTGGAAACAAAGACAGACTGAAAAAAACATATTTTTTTTGTTCTAGGGTGGAGTTTTCCTTTAAGAGAGATGCAAGAAGAGTTCTTAAATTACTGTCAGTCCCTGGGCACTTCCTTGTAATTCAGCCAATAGAACAATAAATAGACAGTCTTCTGAAAAGAGAAGGAACACAAGAAGCTCATTCTGAAAAAAATAGCTTATTTATACAAAGATTACACTTGAGACATCTAATAACAGAAAGATGTCAGCCTTCTTTAAGAGCCCCATGGTTCCTTTAGCACATAAGACCTCAAAACAAGGTAAACTGCTGTCAAAATATGTCAAGAAAGTAAACTTAACTGTTGGCAAGCAAATGAGTCAGCAAATGCTGCAGGGGAGCATTACAGCCTAGCTTTGGAATTTCCCAGTCTACAATATAAAACAGCAGGAAGCAGCAGCATGCATAGAAAACAATATGGCTAGTTCTACCTTCCTCCATATTATGCAGGTTTCACCTCAGGCAGAGGGGAGAAATGCATTTTATTTTGTTACTTCCACATTCAAGTTATAGTTTCAAACTTCAAGTAATGTCCAGAAACAAAAAGTGCAATGGTTTACTGTAATGTGGAAGCACCTATGTACTTTTTCTATATCTTAAGGGAAAGTCACATTTAGGAAAAAACATGCAGGTTCTTTACATCCTAACTTACAGGATTAAATGTATAAAAAGAGAGACAGCAACACAAAATAAACCAAACAAAGCTGTAATGATTAACACTACTACAGCATAGGTCAATAAGTAATAGTTACTATCATAGCAAATTTGTTTTTTTTGAGTGTGTGAGTGCACACATGTATGTTTTTTCCCCTTGTGTTAATCAGATAAGACCTACTCAGCACAAGTGCCTGTTTTAAGGGGGGCATCTGGCATTTTGATATCAATTAGTAACCAAAAGGATGTATTGAATTGAACCCATGTGTTCAAACTATGACTCTGAGGACACCATATCAGCTCTTTGCCTTGCATAAATTCAAAATGTAGAATGGTCTCTCAGAATATACTACTACATTTTATTGTAACTGGGTCAAAACTGAAAAAGGCCCACTCTGTCCAGTGAACTTCTCACTAACTAAATAACATTACATTAAATAAAATTTCAGTGATACAATCTCTTGAATAGAGCAGAAGACACCAGACTTATGACAAATTTAAGTGTAATAGTACAACATGCAGTTTTATTTTTTGCTGCTCCCACCCACAACCTGTTGCTGGCTTCTGGCCATCTAACCCCACCCAATCCACCCTCTCTGGTACCTCCATAGCTTCACTGGACAATTTCCAGATGTGTCCCTTTGCCAAGAGGACCTCTGACTCCTCAGAAGGGTAACTTTATGGCAAAAATCCTACAGCCAAGGAGCAAAGACTCTATAGGAGGCCATACCAAGTACTGGGAGCCATCAATCTGCACCACCAGCTGGTCATGATCCCTACTAGCTGTGTCATGCAAGGACATCGACATAACTGTCACTCTTCCTTATGGAAACTATTGAGCTGCACGGCTCCTGGTCTCCACTGCAGGTTACACAGGCAGATGTTCTCCCTAAACCCTCCCTCTTCCTAACTTCTAGATGGCCCTACCCACATTCCAAGTCCATTCCAGAATTTGTGCTACCCATGGATGACTGACATGAATGCCTTATCTATGCACTATTTGACTAGCAACACACTGTGCAGTTTTATAAGAAAAGATTCAGCGCTGTGAGTACAACAGCTACTGTTATGTTCAGAAATGCATAACATCATATACAAAAATTATGCCAATGATCAGTGTTACTACAATTTAAGTAGAAAGATATATAACTATTTCTGAATGTCAAACAATTACAAATGGCTCAGTGAGACAAACTGGCACAACCCAAAACAAAATAAGAAATGCAGCACAAGGCATAGTTAAATTACAATGGCTTGCCATAGGATACATTAATGCAAGCAGTCTTTATAACAAATGGGGTCATACTAAACTGTGAACTTCTGCTCTTAGTAAAATCTTTGCCATCACTAAGACCTGGCTTAAACATGACTTCTTATTTCTCACATCTATTCAAAAGTAAACCATATTGTACAACAGTAGAATGGATCATAGATCAGGAGATGGTGCTGCCCTATTAACAGACAATAAGGCCATTCTCAGTCAAACATGCAGCTGCTTCTAATTCTGTTACTGACAAGGATACAGATTGAATGGTAATAAAAATTTAATTAGGTCTGCATGCTAAAGTAGTTATAGCAGTCATTTACATCACTCCCAATGTAGCATTAACACTATTCAAAGTAAACTTGTAAACTCAATGTTCTTTCCATACATACACAATCCAAAAATATATATTATTCTGAGAGAGGTAAATATGGATTGACATGGGCAACTTCAAAATCAACATATAAGACTTATTTTCACCTTCTCTCTGAAGCAACTTCCCAGTCAAGGTACAATTCCAAATCCACAAAGTAACAAAGGCCACTGTATGTCTTTCAGCTTATCCTAGTTAGGGGTCGCCACAGCGGAACTCCGGTCCACTAATGATTGGCAGTTGATTTTTACAGTGCAGAGTTGCCAGCCCAACACCCAACCTTCAAAGAAGGCACACACATTCACACACACACCTACCTGCACGTCTTTAGACGTTATCTGACCGTGGGGAGGATATGCAGACTCCACACAGAATGCGCTCTAGCCGAGAATCGAACAGGAGAACCTCTTGCTGTGAGGTGACAATGCTAATCGCTGTACCACCGCGGCAAAAACATAGGCCACTAAACTAGATATATTGCTAACAAATATATTAGATAAAATTCAGTCATTTGCAAATACTCCCTAATTCAATTAGTGATCATTGCCCTATTACATTAACCTCTACTGCAGGTTCCCAGTAATTCCGCAGATTTCTTTTAGCTGAACTGCAAAACACTAACTAGAACATTTTTAGGTAGTTGCACTGAGGTAACTTCTGCATTATCCTGTTTCTTTAATCTGTTCTCACTCATTCAAAATAAGCTTCACCTCCTCAAAAAATTAGATGCAAATGAAAAGGTAGTCCATGACTAACAAATGAACTAAAACATATAACAAAAACATGCTGCTGCAATGAAAATATGGAAAGCGGATCCTGCTAATATAGCAAATGCAATTAGTTCCTTAAACGTCATAGAAATGCAAGAATATCAATAATCATAAACTACTTACATCACAGAACTTCAGGCAAAAAACATAGGTCATCCCAAGCAGTTCTAGCACAACATTAGATATTTATGCTGCAAAATGATCTCCAAACTTCCTTCACAATGCTCACTCACCTATAAAACACCACATATTAAGCAAAAGTATTACCTTCTCACCTAAGGCTACTTCATCTATCTTCTGCAGTATCTCCACTGTTGTTTCTTCAACTCTCATACACAAATAATTGTAATACCCATAATTTTACTGAAAAAATTAATGAAATCTCAAGTTAAGGACTTTCTGGATAAACTAGACCACAGCAACAACCCACAATTCCATACTATTCATCCCAGAATATTGGCGCTAGGAAGTAAAATACCATGCACCCCTATTTCTTTTATTTACAGTCTCTCTCTCTCTTTCTCGTCATACTTTATATCCCATGTAGCTTTAAGCATGCTTTAATCATTCCACTACCCAAGGTTCTCTCTCCCAGTACCGCATCTGATTACCAACCTAGTACCAATCTTTACCTAGTAGCTAAAATTGTTGAAAAGCTCATACAACCAAATCTTAGATAACATCACAAAATAAAACACACTTTCAGACTGGTAGCTTGGTTTCAAACCCAGACATGGCACACTAACATGAATAAAGATCGCAAACATCTTATTTTCCTCAGGAAAAAAAACAGCCTTTGAAACTGTCAACCACAGATTGTTAGCTTCTCTAATGAAATCACCCTACAATTTAAAAAAAACATTAATTTAAAGAACCTTCAGGGTACTGGGAACAAACATACAATCCAAAACCTAAGATATATGCTCAGGTGGCCACAAGGGTCAGTATTAGGACCACTTTCATTTTCTTTATTCATCAATGACATGCCATGTGTTCTCCCAATGTTAAATTATTTTCTGCATGCTAATAACAATGACCCCCAAATCTGGCAAGAATACAAACGGTATATCCAAGAAAAGTACAGTTGTGTAAAATCTTACCATAACGTAGAGGTCCTTTTCACTGTTACAGTATTTATCACCTAAGAGATCTCTTGCCAGTGATAACCCAATGTCCAACCAGTATACCAAGGCCTTAACATCCTCCCAGCATCATACATCAAGACATATGCTCCCCGCACAGGTGTAGGGCATAAAGGTGACGTATGCACACTCAATACTCAGAAATGAAGTGCCCCGGGAGATCGAAAGCAATCCCTGAAGAAGGGAGAAAGTACAGTTTTGTACCTACCATAAATGTAGATGTTCGAGCGTATTCACTGCTGCAGTCATTACACTTGGGTTATCCTGCCGTCAGGCGGTCCCGCAGTCGGCCAGAGTTCCAAAGTCTTGGTCCGGCATCGGTTGCTGTCGCTTCTTCCCTGACGTCAGTGCGCCAGGGGTATACAAGATGCAGCCGATGACACTTTCTTCAATTTTTCTTGCCACAGATGTCAGGTGCCCCCAAATAGGTAGGCAATACATATTGCTAATAAAACATACATAAAAAATAAAAACAATATTTTCAGTTATAAGCAAATATGCCACATAGGTTGTATAGGGTAGAAAGGTATAGATTAGTCCCTGCTAAGAAAGTGGGATTGGAGGGAGGGTAACCTGGACTGCAGCAGTGAATACACTCGAACATCTACATTTATGGTAGGTACAAAACTGTACTATGCTCATCGTGTTTCACTGCTGCAGTCATTACACTTGGGTTGAATCCCAAAACTGAGGTTGGGTGGCTGGGTCTATAAAGGATTCGGGGTGGCTATGAGGCCCTGCAGCACTGCAGTGGCAAAGCCAGCTCTGGATTTAGAGTAAAGAGGAAAGTGGTAATGCTTGGTAAAGGTGTGCACTGAACTCCAAGTTGCAGCTTCCAAAATATCCTTGGTAGGTACTCCTCTAAGGTAAGCAGGTGAAGTGGCTATTGCCCTGGTGGAATGTGGCCTAATGTTGTTAGGTACAGTTTTTCCATGCTGTGTGTAGCAGAAACGGATACAGTGTCCTATCCACTTTGAAATGGTCTGCTTTGAAATAGCCTTTCCCTGTGATCCTGCAGCATATGCTACAAACAATTGCTCAGTTTTCCTGAAATCTTTTGTTTTGTCCAAGTAGACGTGTAACTGCCTGTGTATGTCCAATGAGTGCAGAAGTCTCTCCCCTTTATTCTGGGGATTTGGATAAAATGTTGGCAAGTGAATAGTTTGGTTAAGAGCCACACTGGATACCACCTTTGGCATAAATGTATGATTTCTTCTTAAAGAAACCCTGTCCTGATGAAAAATGATGAAAGGTTCCACTGCCATTAGTGCCATTAACTCTGAGACTCTTCGTGTTGAGGTTATTGCCAGAAGCAGAGCAGTTTTCCATGACACAAATTTTAATTCTGCTGAACTGGCTGGCTCAAAAGGAGGTAAAGTTAGTTTTTCCAAGACAAAGTTGAGGTCCCAAGTTGGTGTTGGTGCTCTCCGGGGCGGTCTTATGTTTTTAGCCCCTCTGAGGTACTGTTTTAATAATGGATGAGAGAAAATAGGAGGATCCATGTTGTAATGAGCTGAAATGGCAGAGGCGTGGATCTTAATTGATGAAAAGGATAGGCCTTTGACCAGAATCTCAGTTAAGTATTGTAATATCTGAGGAATATTTGGAACAAGAGGGTCAAAGCCTTGAGCCTGGTTCCAGGCGCAGAATCTCTTCCACTTTTCTGAATAGGATTTCCTGGTGCTGGGCCTCCTGGCCTCCAAAATGACATCCATAACAGCTTTAGAGAGAGGTGTTGGCTGGTTGGCTAAGTAATCTGCCATGCAGCCAGGTTTACGGTTTGGAGCTGGCTGTGCAGGATCTGATTGTTTTCTTGAGTCAGAAGATGAGGAATTTGTGGTAAAATCCATGCTGGGCCTTGAGCCAAGTTCTTTAAGATTGGGTACCAGTGCTGGCGTGGCCAGTCTGGGGCAATCAGGATGATTTTTGGCCTTTCTTGTCTGGCCTTTAGGAGTACCTTTGAAAGGAGAGGCAGTGGTGGGAAGGCATAAACTTTTAGGGTTTTCCAGCTGAACGAGAGAGCATCCAATTTCCATGCTTGTGTGTGGTAAGTTCTTGTGCAGAATTTCTGTAGTTGGCAGTTCAGAGCGGATGCAAAAAGATCCATGTCTGGGCACCCCCATCTTTGTGTTATCATGCTGAATACTTGTGGATTTAATTTCCACTCATGATGTTTCTGCTTAAGTCGTCTGCCAGAGTATTTTTCTTTCCTGGCAGGAATTGTGCTTGCAGATGAACTTTGCAGGTCAGTGCTGTGTTCCACAAAGTCATGGCTTGTCTGCAGAGGGGATAGGAATGAGTGCCCCCTTGCTTGTTTATGTTCCACATAACTGTGGTGTTGTCCATCTTTAGTAGTAGTTGTCCTGGATGCAGAAGGTCATTGAAAGCTGTCAGGGCATTTTGTACAGCTAGCATCTCTTTTTGATTGATGTGAAGATGCATTTGGTCTGCGGCCCATTTGGCCTGAATACTTTTTCCTGCCATGTGTGCTTCCCAGGCGTAATCCGAACCATCTGCTGTTAGTGTCTGCCTGGCTGTGGGTAAAGTGAAAGGTTGTTCCTTGTTGTGGTGACATGCCTGTGCCCACCATCGGAACTCCTGTTGTAGGCAGGGAATAAGTGGTATTACTGTTTCCAAACTGCGACAGTGTTGAGTCCAAGCACTTTTTAGATACCATTGTAATTTCCTCATATGCAGCCTGGCATATGGTATTAGTAGTATGCAGGACGCCATGAACCCCAAGGCCTGCAGAATTTTTCTTGCAGGGAGTTGGGGTTTTGTTGCCATCAATTGAAAGTACTGAGTCAGTTGTCTTTGCTTGTCTGGTGTGAGATAAGCCATCTGGGCCGTTGTATTTAAGCTGGCACCAGGAATATTATCTCTTGTGAGGGCACTAGTTTTGACTTCTTTTCGTTTACTGTGTACCCTAGGCAAATTAGCAATCTTTTTACAAACGCCAGATGCTTTAGAAGAATGTCCTTGCTCTCTGCTTGAATAAGGCAGTCGTCCAAGTAGGGATATATTTGAATTCCTTTTTGTCTGCAAAATGCAATTACTGGTGCCAGGCATTTTGTGAAGACCCTGGGCGCAGTAGATAAGCCAAAGGGCAGTGCAGAGAACTGGTAATGCATTGCGCCAGCTATGAATCTGAGGTATCTTCTGCAATTTTGTCTGATTGGGATATGCAGGTATGCCTCTTTGAGGTCCAAAGTAACAAGCCAAGCCTTCTTGCCCAGCATGGGAAGAAGTTGCTGTAGTGTCAACATTTTGAATTTCGGAATATCCAGGTAAGTATTTAGAGTAGATAGGTCCAGTATGGGTCTCCAAGCTTTGTCCTTTCTGGGGACCAAGAAAAGTCTTGAGTAAAATCCTTGTCCTTGTTCCTGTTGTGGCACTTTTTGAATATCTCTCATGTTCAAGAGGGCTGTAATTTGTTTTTGTGCCTCTGCCCATTGATTTTGTGGCAGGTCTGGCATTCCTTTTGGCCTTGGTAGAGTGCGAAAGTAGAACCTGTAACCTTGAGACACAATATTTAGTACTCATTTGTCTTGGGTGATTATATGCCAGTTTTGTGAAAAAAGTGCTAGTTTACCCCCTAAGGGAGCTGCCAAAAAGTAAGTGCTTGGCATTTGAAAGGGGAAGTCATTGGGACTGTTTCCTATAAGGCTGTGACTTGTCTTCTCCTCCTTTTGGGGTTGAAGCACCCCACTGTTGTGGTCTGTAAGAGCCTTGGGACTGAGATCTGCCTCTTGGGTGTCTGTATCTGCCTCTTTGTGGTCTGTCTGACACTGGAAAGGACCAATTTTTAGAAGGCCAATTTCTGCTAAATTGAGGTGGCTGTACCTGTAAGAAATCCTTCACTGTTTGCATAGATTTTGCCTTATCCTCCATTTTCTTTAATACCTCTTCTGCCTTAACACCAAACAAGATGTCATGCTGTAAAGGAGCATCCAATAATTTTGCCTTAACATGATCAGGTAAACCTTGTTCTTTTAACCAAGCATGTCTTCGAATCACAGATCCTGTAACTGCGGCTCTACAAGAAGCCTCTAATGAATCAAAACCACATTGCAGAGTATGTTTTCCCACTTGTTCAGCTGCATGCAATAAATCCTGCATTTCTTTATAGTCAGGACCTTCTGAGCTTGTAAGCATTTTCTGTTTTAACAGAAACATTAAATATTGTTGGTATTTAAGCATGTGGAACTGGCAGTTTAAAGCCCTTACTGCTAAAGTTGCAGAAGTGTAAACTTTCTTCCCCCATCTATCTAATGCTCTAGAATCCCTGTCAGAGGGAACTGGATTTTTAGCAGTGGAAGCCTTTACCCCTTTGGGACCCCGGGAAATAGTTTCTGGGTCAGCAGCAGGGTTTTTATAAAGAAATTTGTGAGAGTCAGCAACTCTATAGTACCTATCTGGCTTGACTGGTGCTGGGGGCAAAGAATCAGGGGTTAAACTGGATTCAGAGAACACATCATCCACAATATCTAACACAGGCGGAATAGCAAGGGGCCTGTGCTGAGGCAATGAAAGAAAATCTCTGAGCCTTTTCTTGGATTCTGAATAATACTGGCTCTCCCAATGGAAATGCTCCCTCATGGTATGTAAAGTTTCCCCAAAAGAGTAATCCTCAGGAGGAGAGGCTGAAGGGATTGATTCTTCAGCATCAGAGTCCTCGTAGGGGGATAAAGAGTATCCCTGGTCTGAAGAGGAATCAGAAGACATGGAAACCTGGTCAGAGAAATCATAGTCTGTATCCTGCCTAGGCCTTTTATCAGGAGGGGGATGGGAACCCCTGATCAGAGTAATTAGGACTTCGGCCATTTTGAGCATCAGTTTTTTAGGCATGGAGGCCTGTCCAGGTGAATGCTGTACTTGTTTCTTTGTCTTTAATGGAGTTTTAGACTTGGTTGTTGTTTTGATGGTAAGCTGCGAAGGTCTGAAAACACCCTCAGAAGCCGATGCCTGCTCAGTGGCTCCGGACCCATCTGAGGGGTTAATTTCCGTAGGCCCAATACCTTGAGTTTCCAGAGGCCTGGGCGTCTCCACGTGGGAGTCGGAGGCGGCCTATGGCTCTAAGGTAGCTGGTGTCAGGGGCTGCGAAAGCGCCTCACTGAGAACCAGCAACTGGCCTAGAAGAGGCTTCATCGTCGGTTTTGGACCTCGGATGCCTGTCCTTATCTTTGTCTTTGTGTTTTTTGTGTATTCCGGTCGTCGGTTGTTCCGAAGGCATGGAGTAATTAAACCTTCAGCCAAAATAATGGCGAGCAAAATCAAACCGACGTTTAATAGTGCGCTTATTAAATCTAGCATAAAACCGACAACTAGTGACGTCGTGGTTTGGGCCTAGGCATGGAATACAGTAAGAATGAAAATCCTTATGAGGTATTTGCTTCCCACAAGAAATGCAATTATTAACTTTTACTCACATCGGTCTGAGGCAAGAAAAAGTTTCCCCAACGGGGTACTTAGCTTTATTGAAGACTTCGGTTCTGAAATTCGAATTCGAAAATCTCAGGAGTCGGCCGACTGGCACTTGCGAACTGCTTTTGCTTCGGGCACCGCGCGGCAAGAAAGACTGAAAAAATGGCGTTGGCTGCATCTTATATACCCCTGGCGCACTGACGTCAGGGAAGAAGCAACAGCAACCGACTCCGGACCAAGATTTTGGAACTCTGGCCAACTGCGGGACCGCCTGACAGCAGGATAACCCAAGTGTAATGACTACAGCAGTGAAACACGAACATCATGCACATCCAGGAGCAGAGGGAAACAGAAGAGAAACAGGGCAAAAAAGTAAATACCTCTTGGCCAGCAAAGTGTTCCTAACAGAAGATAAACAAGGAGGAAGGGACTGAATACTTCAACAGTGAAAAGGAGGGTATGTCAAGTTATGATAAGATTTTACACAACTATTCTATGTCCCTCCTTACCACTGTTGCAGTATTCATCACCTAAGAGAGATTACCAAAGTTACTGTAAATGATGGGAGGAGGAAGGCACAGAGGAGTCCTCCACAAGAACATGAAGGATAGCCCTGGCAAATCTTGACCTGGCTCTGAAATGGCATCCAACTTGTAATGGTTAGTAAAAGTGTGGACAGAGGACCAAGTAGCAGCTTCCAGGATGGATCTAGTATCCAAACCCTTGAAGAAAGCTCCAGAAGAGGCTATTGCCATCGTAGAATGAGCTTGAACTGAAGCAGAACGCTGTTTACCATGAAAATAACAAAAGGAAATGTCATCAGAAATCCAGGAGGAGATGACTTACTTGGAAACTGCCAAACCCAATGTCCTGGTATGAAAACAAAAGAAAAAGCTGCTCAGATTTGCATATAGCCTTTGTCTATCCATATAATACCCGAGCTATTTATGCAAATCCAAGGTGTGAAGTACTTTCGCACTAGCAGATTGTGGCTAAGAAAAAATGGAAGGAAATTGAATAGACGGATTAAGAGACAGCTCATTGGCAACCTTGGGCATAAACGAAGAATTAGTACACCCTGTCCCTATGAAAATTCAAAAAGGGAGGAATCATCATTAGAGCCTGAAGTTCAGAAACTCTCTTAGCTATGTAAAGACCACAATCAAAACAGTCTTCCAGCTGCAGTGTTGCAAAGAGGAAGACGTGGGCTCAAAATGAGCCACAGTCAATTTTACAAGGACAAAATTAAGGTCCAAAGAGGGAAGAATAGGTTTTGTCGGGGGCCTGATATGAAGAATGCCTTTAAGGAATTGTTTGACTTCAAATGAGAGGCCAGTGGAGGATTCAAGGGCAGAAGAATGGAGATTGCTGACAAGTGAGCTTTAACAGAAGAATATGCCAAACCAGCATGAAACAGTTCAGAAGTTCACACAAGAAAGGATCAAAGTGACCTCCACTAAGAATCCTGCTGATGCTTGAGAAACCAAACAGAAAATCTTTTCCATTTAGCCACATAGGATTCTTTGAGAGTGGGTTTTCCTGGCCTCCTGCAGTACCCTAAGCACCTTCCCAAAAAGTGGTGTCTAAATGGGATTAAAATCCTATCACCCAAAGTGTTAACTGAAGACTGGACATGTGAGTGTGAATAAGAGACCCCTTGTCTTGTGTGAGAAGATCCATCTAGTAAGGTAATTTTGATGATTGCCCCTGGTCAGATGAAAGAAGAGGGAAAACGTGCCATCTGGACCAAAATGGAGTCAGCAGCATGATTCTTGGAGAGTACTTCCTGATCTGGTGCATGACCCTGGGAAGCAGAATAACAGGAGGGTAAGCATATAGAAACACACCTTTCCAAGAAATGGATAAGGTGTACTCCCTTCCAAGCCAGAGGACTTGGGACTCTGGAACAGAAGCGAGGAAACTACCTGTTCAGGGGGGAGACAAAAACATCCACTTGAGGAATATCCACTGATTGAAGTGGAGAAAAGCTCTACAAAAAATATATAAAATTTCAAAAATTTACAAAAGTTACAAGAGAAAGATTATTACAAAGACAAAATGGGCCAATATATATATATATATATATATATATATATATATATATATATATATATATACACACACACACACACACACACACATATATATATATATATATATAAAACTGATGATAGTCAATAGAAAATTGTGAGTGTGCAACAGTTAACTAAAATAGAATGTAGACATCGTAGGTAGTATTTTTGTCAGGTGAAAAGGTTTGACATACTATGGATAGTAGTACAAGAAAGGTTAAAGTAAACCAGAATATGTACATAAATTGTAAGGAGGTAGACTAGAGTGAAAGAATCAGAAAGTGAGTGATTTCAGAAATGGTTATGACATTCATTGAATGCCTAAAGTAGAAAGAAGGTAATAGTTTTAGTTGTGGACATTTGAAGTGGAACATGAGGGGGATAATTATTTCATCTTGGAGAATTACATAGGCAAATCCTTTTATGTGAGAGGTGGTCTTTCAGCATTTTTTTAAAGTAGGTAATATTAGTTGAAGCTCTTAGTTCAAGTGGCATGGAGTTCCATATTTTGGCTATATAATTTGAGTAGACAGCATCACTTGGAGAGTTTGTAGATTTGGTAACTTTTAGTAAGGATTTATAATATTCTAGGGTTCAATTACAGTTCTAGTAGGTTTTCCAGGATAGGTGTTTTGCTTGGTTGGTTTACTAATGTGTGTGCCACTGTTAGTTGATTATAGTGCATGAGGGAATTCTAGCCAGGATAACTTTTTTAGTACTAGACAGTGATGCATTATGTAAGGGAAGTCAGTGGCAAATTTAGCTATTTTGTTGTAGCATGTTCTGAGGTTTGAGAGTATGGGTGAGGCACAGAAGTGTTGAGAGTAGAATTAGTAGTCTTGAGAAAAATTCAAACTTGACTTCTTTGAGACTAATGGTGAATCATAGACCACACAGACATTGCATTGTGAAGTGCAGATCCTGCAGGAGCCTGGATTGAGAGGCAGCCTGAAAAAGCAGGTCATCCAGATATGGGAATATGTGGATTCCCTGAAGCTTGCAAAAGGCTATGACAGGGCCAGACATTTGGTGAACACCCTTTGCAACCATTTAAAGACCAAAATACAAAGCAGAGAAATGAAAATGAGAGAGAGAAAAACAGAGAAATGTAAACACTTCCTGAATCAACAGTGAATGGGAATATGAAGATATGCATCCTATAGATCTAGGAAGACCAGAAAGGCCTATGGAAGTAGGAATGGAAACTGTCTGGAGGGAACTCATCTGGTAGGAAGGAACCCTTAATAAAGTATTTAGAAAGGAGCGGTCTAGAACCGGTCTCCAGGATCTCTATTTTGGGAACCAGAAACATTCTGGAATAAAACCCTCTTCTTCTTTGGGAGTCTGGAACAGGCTGAATGGTGCCCTGATCCAGTAAAGCTGCAGAACCCTAAAAAATGAAGATGTTGGTCTGAAGAAAGTTGAGGAAGACATGAGAAGGGACTTCCATACTATAAAATAACCATGATGAATAATGAACAGAAGTCAGAAGTCTGACGTAATCTGTTGCCAAACAGGGAGAGACAGGCAAAGCTTGACAGGCAGGGGGACCTGGCCAAAGAGAAGGGTAGAAAGTGTCAGATGGAGGCAAGTTTATCCTGAAAAGGGGGGTTTTGAGTTTAAGAAGTCTGGATTTCAGAGAATATATGCTATGCTTAGGAACCCAATTCTCATTAGAAGGCTGATGAGGCTGCCTACCCAAAAAGGCAGACTTAGAATAGCTTCTCTTAAATTTGGGAATAGGAGAAACAAAGATTTAAGTTCCTGCATCACTTTACTTTTGTAGAGTCTTAAACAATTCAGCAGCAGCAGCAGCCATACCAGAGAGATTCTGATTGTCCAAAGGAGCATCTAGGAACTTGGCCTTAATATCATCAGATAAAGAATGGAGGTGAAGATGGAACCTGAAGCAGCAGCTCTAGAGTATGCATCAGCTGCATCATAGTTGCACCTGAAGTGTTGGGCAGCCTGAAGAGTGGAGCCCAATACGGAGAGAGCAGCAGTCTTATCTTCAGAGTAAGGAAAGTCAGACCCCCCCCCAACATCCCTACCACCAAGTTGGGACAAAAAAGCCAAAACATACCTGGTCAGTCATATGGGCTTAAAAATTAATGGCCCCAAAGCCCATAGTGGCAAAACTGTACATTTTCCCCGGCCTCTCAATTGCCAGACCATCTTTATCAGAAGGAAGTTTGGAAGAGGGTAAAAGCTTGGATGGCTTGTCGGCAGACAGACGGACCACAGCAGGGTCTGAAGGAGGACACTTATAAAGGTACTTAAAGGCCTCAGGTACCTTATAAAACTGGTCAAGCTTCTTTGGGGCTGGAGGTTGTGAATCAGGAGGCAGACAGGCAGCTGCAAATGTATCCAACAAGGCATCCAACACCAGGGGAACAGCAGAAGGTTTAGGAGATTTCATCTGCAGCAGCACATAATACCTCGAGTATCAGACTTGTGAGCAATCCCACTTAAAATGCTCCATCAAGCAAAACTACTGTGTCCCTGAAGAAAAACTACTCAAAGGGAGAGTCAGGACTCAAGGAATCCTCTTCCACAGACCCATTATCCAAAGGAGAGGTCATTTGTGAGGAGAAGGCCAATGATTCGTCTCCTGAATCCATCTTGTCGTCTGAGGAAGTAGACTCCCAAGTCCTTTTGGCTGGAGTGGAGGACCAAGGAGAAGCGGGAAGAGATAAGCCCAGTAGTGGTCTTAAAGCCATCAGAGTATTGAACAAGCCCTTTGTAAAATCCTTAGCTATGGGAGGAATATGCAGAGTCTTCTGCCTCTTCTTTAGTGAGAAGTCCGCTTTCACCAACTTAGAGGTTCTGAGCCATGCCTAGACTCTAAAAGGGTATCAGGTACCTCTTCCCTAACCAGAATCTGGGGAATCCCCCTAAGCCCTTTGGAAATGATCAGCCATGGTTCCCCTTCCACGTCTACAGTGAATGCTTCCATTTCCTCAGAAGAGGTACATGAAGCCATTTCCATGCCAGCGTCTGACAGATTTGTGGCACAGGAAATCAGTGTTGGCACAGGATAGTCTTCGGGGTCTTCACTCACCTTAAGAGGGACATCTGGTTGAGGCTGAAGAGCAGCAGAGTCAGACCAAGACTTTTTAGTCTTTTTAAGAGGCAGTTGTACTTTGGGCTGGCGGATTCTGCCATGGTACCCCTGGGTCAAAAGTTTGAGACACTTGTTCTCAAGAAAAATGGACAGAGAGGACAGATGGCTGTGAAGCATTTTAGAAAAAAAAAAAAATAGCATGACAAATGGTACCTAGGCATGATCGTGTTTAGACCTAGGCAGAATAAACGCATCTTGAGATGGCATTTATGGGGAATCTGCCTCTCACACTGACCTTTTCTCTTCCTGGATGACATGAACCCTAAGTACACAAGTAAAGGAAGAAAAGGGAACCCCAGCAGGGCACTTATCTGTAAATGGCTCGGTAGAAATGAGCTCAAAGGGTGTTCAGACTGGCATTCAGCTATGGCATTTGGAATGGTAGCAAACAAGTTCAGGCAGCTGAGTGTGCGTACATCACCTTTATGCTCTATGTGTGTGCAGAGAGTATAAGTCTGATGTAAGATGCTGGGACTATATAAAGGCTTTAGTATACTGGCCAGACATTTGGCTATCCTTGGCAGGAGATCCCTGAAGTGACGAATACAACAATAGTGATACAGAAAGACACCCAGAGAATGAGTTTTCTTTATTATAGAAAGTTAACTGCTGATAAATTGATCATAAACACTACTAAGACTGACATTCTACCTGGCACTCCACTATGTCGCAGAAATGACAATAAGGTCACTTTCATTAACCCTACTTGTTCACCTTTGTCAAACAACACATCAAAAGATTACTGGGCCTTACATTAAACTACAACTTGACATTTACCCCAAATACAAAAATAGTAAACAAAGTCTTATCTCAACTTAAAGTCTCAGACAAAATCTCACATCTGTCAATGTATTGTTACCCAGATTACAATATGGCTTTCCTCTCATTACATTGAAACACTACATTAATTCAAATAAACAGCAACCTTCTCAGAATTCTTCATCTGGCCAACCATAGTAGTGCTATATCTAAATGTTAAGGACTCCCAGTGCTGGCAACAGCATTCTAATGACTAAGTACTCTCACCTAGAAATTGCTTAATGACAGTTACTGCCATCCTTGGGTCTATATTGCGTCTACAAAAACCCTTTTCTGTGAATGGCTCTTCACCAAATGATAACCAGCGAAATCTAACTCCCACAAATGGCCATTTCAGCAAATTTTTTCCTAGAAGAAAAAATGATTGGCCATCATCGGGAATTTGCCCTTTTCCCCACTGTAGTATGATCTCAGTGTTGGTATATTTAGTTGGGGGGGTGCAGGGCAAATCTCCCCACTTTGAAGGGTTTGAAATATGGTCTGGTTTTAGGTTGGCCAAGCATTTTTCCCCTAGGAAAATATTTGCTGGAATGACCGTTCGAGGGAGTTAGATTTCACTGGTTATCATTCGGAAGTGGTTTTCATGGACGTAATATAGACCCAACCCTGAAAAATACATTAAGAGTCAACATGCCTACTCTTTGATTACTAATTTAAGAGGAGGTCTGACTAGTAGCAGTTGATCTGTGCACTGCAGAAAAAGCCTTTGCCAAAATGGATCAAGCATACTGGAATGGCATATCATAAAAAGCACTGATGAACTGACATTCAAAAGAGTCAAGTCTTACCTAGCCAAGTTCAACAAATGTGGCTGCTTTAGAGACTCATGCTAATGTTCTCCTATCCCTCTCCTTCTCCTACTACTACTATTAGTGAGTACACCAAAGCCTCATACTTGCCTCTGCTTACCCCTTGGATTATTTATCTTTATATTGCATAGTTGCAATTGAGGTGATGACAGTATCTGCAATTAGTTCACCACGGCAAAATACCACATCTCAGCTAGAGATCTTCTCACACTATTGTTACGGTGTCTGCTGTCAACACGCACAGAACATCCCATATGCAGTTCACCTCAACTTCTGCATCCACTGTAAATATGTAAACCATTACTTTTCAGTAATTATGCCACTAGTTTTATTTCCCAGACTAATCTATTTACTACTTGCTCAATTAGCAGCTATTTCGCCTTTGTATACGAATATATATAACACTCAAACCTACCACCCTCACTGCAGACAACCTTCCTGCTGAATACCTACAGGTAGATCCAGAGCCATAGCTTACCCCATCTCATTGCTAATAAATAGATCCATTGCTGAAAACTCCGTCCCATCCTTGTGGAAAATCTCATTCATCGTTCCCCTTCACAAAGGCGGCCTCCTCCTCCAATCTCTCTAATTACCGACTACCGACCCATTGCAATCCTGTCATCCCTATCAAAGATCCTAAAAAGGTGTATTCATCACCAACTCCTCACCTACCTTCTTTCTATCAACCTACTATCCAAAACTCAGCATGGCTTCCATCCATCCCATAGCACTACCACTGCCAAAATTAACTTCACCAACACAGATAACACATACAGGAACCAAGGCAAACTAGTCTTTGCTACCTTTCTAGACTTATCGAAAGCATTTGACAATGTCTCCTATAATAAACTCTTAACCTGCCTCTCTGAACTCGACATCAACAGCCCCACCCTACTCTGGTTCAGTAGTTACCTAAACAACCGTCTTCAGTCTGTCAAATGGCTTAACTACCTATCCCCCTCCCTCTCCCTGTCACACTTGGAGTACAGCAAGGTTCAATTCTCGGTCCCCTCCATTTTAACAGATTTACAAACCAAATTCACCTAACAACCACTAAAGCTGAAATAGTCCAATATGCTGATGACACAACCCTGATCTGCTCAGCAGCCAACCTACAACTCCTCCAACAAAAAGCTCAAGAAGCCTTCACAAAGATAGAAAATTGGCTAAATAATTCTCAATTAATACTAAACCCAAAGAATATAAAATGATTTAAATAGCATAAAAGTACACATAGGGCTGCGTTTTTAAGAATATATATTAATGTAAGGAAATTATGGCTTTTAATATAAACGTTTGGTGTAATGTGTCTTTAATGTTCTAAGTTGTGGGGTCACATGATTGATCCTGAGAGATGTGTGAGTGAGGGTGTGTCTTTTTTACTTTTATTTGTAACAGTATTTGAACTCACATTGCTTTTGTAAAGTCAGGTTTGAAGATGTCTTTCTTACAAGACGAAAGCGCTTAGCCTGTGGTTTATCAATAAACATTTGTGGATTACTGGTTATCCTGACTTTCTGTGGCTTCCAGTTTTTACTTCATATTTTATTTTTGACTGGAATTGGTGTGTTTCGTGTTTAGTATTGAGTTCTTGTGTTTACGAAAACAACAACATGGCTGCAGATGGATCCCAGGATATATATCTTGATATTGGCAACACCTTCTCTGGTAATGTCAATCTTACCTTGCTTATTCAACAAATGACACAAAAAATTACTCAACAAGTCACCAGTCTGGTTTGTCTTGAACTGACTAATTTGAGGAACATGCAGGATGTTCATTCAAATGTGGAAGATGTCAACAATGGGAATGGTAATGGCAACAGAGAATCTGCTACACTGGACAAAGAGACTTTTCAACCAGTTCTCAACTGAACAGTTGGCTGGATATGACTACAAACTTGGAGAATAGTGCAAACAGGGCAAATAACAACACAGAAAATGTTACATTAATTCAGCAAATTTCTGCTCTTGAAAAACAGTTGCTCAAGTATAAAACAGTGCAGTTAGACACCACTTTTCTGGTAGAAAGTATTAGAAGGGACACATGCCAAAAGGTCTTCGGGTATGGAAATACCCCCAAGGGGTTGTGCAAGATAGTGTGTTTCATATGGAACTACTAGAATTGTTTGACCGCACTGGCCTTGATTTAATGAGAATTATTATCAAGGAGAATGAAAGATGTTTGAAGGAGTTTAAAGAGTTTGTACAGTCACTGGTCTCTTCTATCACCCAGGATTTACTATATCCACTACATAAAAATGATTATGATGCTACCTTCCAAAGGGTGGAGCACAAAATTATTTCTTTAAGGAACAGAAAAATGAAAAAACTGACACGTGATGACAACGATTATCTTAATAAAACAGTGTATCCCAAACTCCACGGCCCTCCAGGAACTACAAATGGTTATTACAGGAATCAAGAAAGGGAGCAGCAAGCACTCAACATGTCCCAGTCCCTTTAGACCACACTCCACATAGGCAGTCGGAGCATAGAGCCAACCAGTCGAGGCAAACAGAAACAGCAGGCAAGTTTGGGCCATCAAGATGGGAAGGGGTGAGGGGATACCAGCAACAACAACAACAACGCAACAACAAATACCAACAAAAAAGGAGGTGATGATGGAAACAATACAATCTGATTCTACAGGTACTGTTAAAATAATGTTTCAAACAATTTAAATTTTATAATTTTACAGAATTGCCTATAGAACCTATCCATCATCACTTGTTCCCAAACGGCTTTAAGTTTGTGCTTTCCAATAGAGCAAGTATTGAACACACCCTGGTTGACCTCAAAATGTTTACCAGGCAGTTGAATTTAAATATGTTATATGGCGGGAACGTCACAGGAGCCCACCTTGCTGAGTTTAAACATAGAAGCACTGTTAATCCACCCCTGCACCCAATAGTTCAGACTTTTGAACGAGTGCGTGAATGAGATATTAGAGACAAATTACTAAGTAAAAATAATAGACAATTTTTTAATTTGTCGTCACAGGAGAAATCTGTATTAAGAGCTATTATCGAGGACACAGACATTAGGTGCATGCATCCGGATAAAGGGGGTGGATTCATTTTTATGTACAATTTAGACTACCACGGTAGGATGTTGAAATTACTTAATGACACCAATGTTTACAGCCGTGTATCCTTAAACAAAATAAACATTGCGTATAGAGTAATTCGGGTTGTGCTTAATGAACTTTTGTTGTTCAACCATATTTCTATGGATTTGCACAACTTTTTAATGGTGAAAGAACCTACCATCCCAAGGATCTTTGGAATACATAAACTACACTCAAACGTGTGTGATCCACCGTTATGACCAATAGTGGCATCAGCGGGCTCCATTACAGAGCCTCTGGCAAAATTTATTAATGCCAAACTCAAGCATATTTTTTTTGCCCTTTAACCACATCATCTGAGATTCGTAGGACTTTTTAGATAAACTACACAGTTTTAACAGCACTGACTGTATTTTAATAACATGTGATACCAGTAATTTGTTTTCAGTTATACCCCATGAACAAGGATTAACCTGGTTTGATGACATAGTAAAAAGACACAGTGGTTTATCTGAGAATGACACTATGCCGATTCATGGACATTGTTTTAACCAATAACTTTTTTATGTTTTTGCAATGAATTTTGCAAACAACGTTCTGGGGTCACGATGGGCACAAATTGCACACCGACCTTTGCAAATGGGGTGCTTCTTAAATGGGAGTTGGATGTTGTCTTTTTGATACCACTGTTTAAGCTGTGTAAGGCACATTTCAGATACTTGGATGATTTGTTTATTTTATTGCATGTTAATCTTGATGAATTTTATGCATTTCTTGGGCAGATGGAAGCTAGTACAGATTTCTTACAGTTCACTCACCGAATTGAGCAAACCAACATTGATTACTTGGATATTACAGTTACAAGACTCAATGAGTGGGGTTTTGCAACCAGGATTTATAGAAAACCTACACACTGTAACACCTATCTATTTTTTTCAAGCTGCCACCCATATTATCAAAAAAGGGAAACAGTAAAAAGCCAATATATTAGAGCATCAAGATTAACATCTGATGATGCAAAGTGTGTAGATGAATTTGCCCTGATTAAGGGAATGTTCTTAGAACATGATTATCCTAGTGAGCTGCTGGACAACACAGCGAGGTCTGTGTTAAGTGAGCGATCTACTATCTACGGACCCATTATTAAATTTGGGTTCACTAAGATGTTAAATAATGCCCAAGACACGCAACCTAGTTTTTCTATGACTACAAATATGGTGGTACACTACACACTGGATGTTAAAAATATTGACCACATTATTTTTAAAAATTGGCACATATTAAGTTGTGATGAGAACACCAAAAAACTGGGTAGTAGGTCCCCCACATTTACATACAAAAAGAGAAGTAATCTTAAAACTATTCTAGAAAGAAACCCAGTACAACACGATAGAGTGTTTCTTACAACTAGAAAGTGTGGTAGATGTAATCAATGTTGTTATATTAATTCTGATTACCAGGGGTATCTCAAAGACAGAATAGTCAGATATGCGAAAGATGGCAAATACAACTGCATTTCAGAAATAATTATCTATTTTGCAGTATGCTCATCTTGTCAGGCTTTTTATATTGGAAAAACCAACAATGCACTGAACAAGAGAGTTTATCAGCACTTATATAGTATATCGAAAGGAGAAAACAAAAGTGCACCTGCATGGCACTCAATGTCCTGTAGCAATTTTACTAAATTTACATTTTTTGTTACTGATCAAATATCAATACAAGTGTTTCCAGGCGACTGGAAAAATAAACTGCTGCACCAAGAAATGTTGTGGCAGCTTAGGTTTGATGCAACAACCTTGCCAGGACTAAACGAGAACATCTCTATAGCTAGCGAATTAAAATTAAGATCGAATAAAATATAAAATGATTTAAATAGCATAAAGGTAAACATAGGGCTGTGTTTTTAAGAATATACATTAATGTAAGGAAATTATGGTTTTTAATATAAAAGTTTGGTGTAATGTGTCTTTAATGTTCTACGTTGTGGGGTCACATGACTGATCCTGAGAGATGTGTGAGTGAGGGTGTGTCTTTTTTACTTTGATTTGTAACAGTATTTGAACTCACATTGCTTTTGTAAAGTCAGGTTCTGAAGATGTCTTTCTTACAAGATGAAAGCGCTTAGCCTGTGGTTTATCAATAAACGTTTGTGGATTACTGGTTATCCTGGCTTTCTGTGGCTTCCAGTTTTTACTTCATACTTCAAACCCAAAGAAAACACAACTTATGCTGTTCCTCCCAGCAAAGTCTAGTGACCTTAACTTCTCCATTGTCTCAGCCAACAAGACCCTCATCTCCCCAGTCCCAGAGCCCAAATTACTAGGACTTACAATTGACCAGCAACTGAAATTCAACAAACATATATCTCTATCTCTGAAGTCCACAAAAAACTAGGGACCCTCTATCGCAGCAAAAGGTACCTAACCTCTAAGTCTAGGATTGCCATAGCCAGAACCCATCTCTTATCAACATTACTCTATGCATCCCCAGTGCTAACAAACTTTAATAAAACTGACCTGAGCAAACCTTACACCTGTTACAACAAAACTGTAAAATACAGTACAAAAGAACTGCCTGCTCACACCCTTGTTCTCCCCCTCCCCCCTTCCCTGTTTATTACCTTAAGCCAATCCCAAAGTTAATAAATATTACCTGTGGCAGGCACCATTTTTAAAACTACAATCCACCCTTTGAGCACCTCATGCTCGGCTCTGTCATAGAACTTATTAAAACTGCCTGAACTGGGGCACAACTAACTGATAGTTTGTGGTGGAAATATAGGGTACCTACCTGAGTCTCCACATTCACTATCATATGTTAATTTATCGGTTTACTCTGTTACCTGATTGTTTCCAGCCCCCTCATAAGAGCAACTAACAGGGTCTCTACCCGCTTCGTTCCCCACCCTGCCCCCTATTCCCTCCTGTCCCCAGTGGTCCTACCTTTACTACACTCACAAACCCCTCCCACCTTTCAAATAGCCAACCACAGCACTAACCCAACACAACCTCCTCCATCTTCCCACTACTATCACTCCTCCTCAGCTAACATGTACAAACATACCTTACCTATGCTCACTGCATGCACTCTCCTTGCATATCTTACATCCTACCAAAACTCCATAATTTCCCCACTCAACCACTACCATTGTACTACTACTCACACCACCACTCATGTCTCACCCTCACTCAGCTCCCCTCCCACCAACTCAAGAACCATCCATATTCAGCCCCTCACATATTCTACCAACTATATTACTCAAACATAAAGCATCCCTACAACTTAATATAGTAACCCTCCCACAATACCTATTAGCCACAGAGCACAATCATAAAGTTTCCCTAATAAACAAACACATTCAAAAACTGAGAAAACTAATAACTTTGTGCATATCAAAACTAGCCCTAAGTGGAGATATCCACCCCAAACCTGGCCCTACCATTTCCAACCCCAATCCTCATAATCAGACCAGAAACCACAACTTTTCCCAATTCACAGCCAATAGAAAGCCAAGTGACTTCCTTCTACTAAGCCTAAATATTAGAAGTATATCCAACAAAGTCCATGAACTCCATGCCACCATAGACTTGTACTCCCCAGATATAGTCATCCTGACAGAATCCTGGCTAAAACCTCACATTACCTGTGAGCAAATCCTCCCTACCGGTTACAGCATACTAAGAGTACCGGCTAAACTAGAAAGGTGGTGTAGCTCTATTATTTAAACAGCATCTAAACATCCAGATCTTAAAATCATCAGCTCCACAAATAGGCAATGAAGAAATAATATATACCAACCTCAAAATAAACCAAAACCATCAACATAATTGGATGCTACTTCCCACCTGGCCAAAACATCCCTCCACTAGAAAACCTCCTCAGCTGGTCTACCCACCATCTCCCACAAGAAGCTATAATTTTATAATTGACTGGCAATCCTCTTCTGGCAACCATCCAACCCATCATGTAAACCTTCAGGGCTTCATCCAACTAGTCCAGTCGACAACCAGGATAAATAAAACTCCAGCAAGCACACTGCCCTGGATTGGATACTAGTCAGCAAGAGCCTCCAGTCATATATAACAGACTGCTTTATCAGATAGCCTCAGTGATCACTCCCCAACATTCCTACTAAAAAAATACCTATACCAAGCTAAATCTGCCATCTACCGTCAAATATGTAAAAAACTAAACTTTAACCCACTCACATTCATCTTGATGACGCAGTTGAAATTTTTAATACTACCTTCCTGAGCATTCTTAATTACCATGCCCCCATAAGACTTTCCAGAACCAAAGCACAACCCTCCCCATGGCTACAGAAAACCACTAAGTCAGAAATGAAAAACAGGGATAAAGCCTGGGAGCACTGGTGCAAAACCAAAAATCCCTTAACTGGACAGAAATTCCTAGAACTACGCAATAGAGTCAAAAAGCTAATAAAACAGGATAAATTCCAATACTACCAGTCTGCCCTAGACTCCTCCCAACACAGCCCCAAACAATTCTGGTCCTCCATAAACTCCATCCTCCACCCAGGTAAAGTCAGTACCCCTTCTCCTGACATCCCTCACTCCTCCGAAAATATTGCTACCTCATTCAACACACACTTCACACAAACCATACTATCACTATCTAAACAACACAACCCCCCTCCCCTCCAACCCACACCTTCAACTAGTAATCTCTCCACTGCCTTCTCTTTTTCTCCTGTACCTACCTCCAACATAAAAAAACTCTTAACTAGACTTAAGCCCAACAAATTAGCAGCAGACAACCTCTCAAGTGAATACCTACAAATCGCAGCTGATGCTCTGGCCTACCCAGCACCCATCTTGATTAACCGATCTCTGTCAGAAAGTTACGTTCCCACACTGTGGAAAGTATCACATATAATTCCCCTCCACAAAGGCGGTCCCTCCACAGAACTAACCAATTACTGCCCCATAGCTATTCTCTCTCCACTCTCCAAAATACTAGAGAGATGAATTCACTCTCAGGTCTCAGACTACCTCCTTACTAACAACCTCCTTTCCAATACTCAGCATGGTTTCTGACCAAACCATAGCACCACCACTGCCTTACTCTCCTTTACTACCACTATCCTTCAGCATAAAAACAATGGCTATCTCTCCTCTGCTACTTTCCTAGACCTATATAAAGCATTTGACATGGTCCCACACAAACTCATCTCTGTCCTCAATAACCTAACCTTCTCTCAATCAGTCACCAACTGGTTTCAGAGTTACCTGTCTGACCGCCAACAATCTGTTGTATGGCAGAATGACATATCTCCCCAACTACCGGTCTCTATAGGGGTTCTCCAAGGATCCATCCTTGGACCCCTACTCTTCTCTATTTTCACCAATAATCTAGCCTGAGCCACCAAACATGAGACACTCATACAATACGCAGATGACTCAACCATCATCTGCTCAGCCCAGTCCCTACCCAAACTGCAAAAAGTCACACAGGAAGCCTTTTCCTCTCTTGAAACTTGGTTATCCGATGCCCAATTAATACTCAACCCAAACAAAACTAAACTACTCATCTTCCAACCCACCAAACATACTCAAACAACCCTCACTTTAACATCACAGCAAAAGACAACACCACTATACACCCAACAGAACACACCAAATTGCTAGGAGTGGAAATAGACAGTAAACTAAAATTTGACATTTACATATCCATGACCATAAAAAAGTCCACAAAAGCTAGGAGCGTTATACAGAAATAAGCAACTTCTCACCAAAGCAGCAAAGATTTCAGTAGCAAATTCCTAACTTATTTCCACACTACTTTATGCCTGTCCAGTATATACTAACCTAAGGTAATGCGATCTAAACAAGCTAGAGACCTGCTACAACCAAATCGCCAAATTCGCCACCACAGGGGCATCCTACCATAGTCACCACTGTCTCTCACTTAATGAACTGGGCTGGCTTGAACTCCCTCACCTCCTTCAATGGTATCAACTCTCACTCGCCCACAAACTAGTAAACCATCCACTAAATGTCCCATCCCTCCAGAATCTACTCCAACCCTATCACACTACCAGACCACTAAGATCCAGCAACAAAAATCACTTGCAGATCACTAAAGCCATTAACTCTGCTGGTGAAGCACTATTCTCTTGTGCCATTGCCAAATTATGGCACTCCCTCCCACCCACAATTAACTCCATACCATCATGCACCCACTTCAAAACTTTACTAAAAGCACACCTAAAAACATGCTGGCTATGCCCTTGCAACTCCCACTCTAATATCACCCACCCCATCCAACCACTACCTTTCTTTCCACCCTACTAACTACATTGATTATAGCAAGCTTGGATGCTCATAAGCCTAGTACTTATTATACAGCAGGAACTTCTTATTGTAACAATTGTTAATGTCTGTTATGTACTTCGCAGATAAAGATTCTAGCTGTCTACTGATGTACTACGTTCTTCATCTGTAAGTGTTTGTAATTAATTGCTACGTTAATCAATTTGTTAATCACTATGTAAATCCAATGTAACTACTGACTGTTTATTTTAACTATGGAGCTTTTCTCCCTGGGCCTCCGCTGAAAATGGACCTACGTCCAGTCGGACACTCCCGGTCAACAAATGTAAATAAATAAATAATAAATAAATTGCCAGATTTGCAACCAGTGCTAAATTCTGGTCCCACCACTGCCAGTCCCTACATACATTACACTGGCTAGAATTTCCCAACTTATTACAATACCACCAACTCAGTCTAGCTCACCAGATCCTATACTATCAACCCCCTGCCCTGACAGGCCTTTTAAATTTCTACAACTCAGACAACTGTGATCCAGTAACAAAGCTCTGATCACAAATATCCCATGTAAAAACAGCTGTAGGGAATCCCTCTTCCCCAACGAGGCTGCAAAGACATGGAATACCCTGCCTCCTGACCTGAGATTACAAAACTGTACTTCAACTTTCAAAAACTTCCTTAAATCATACCTCTTTTCCAAGCCTTTATGCAACTGCAATGCACCCCCCTGAAACCTGATCCCCAACACAGGAGTCTACTTCCTTATGCCTCTGCAGTAAACTTATATTGTGCTCTATTGACGCCTTCTTTATATATTGTAATTACTGTAAATATGGTCTACTATGAAAATGACTTGCACATACATGGTACCTATGTTATTCCATGAAACTGTTACACTCATAAATTGTACTCCAACTTTGTATTTTTAAACTTGTTAGCTATCTTGCAGCATGCTACCCAACTGCCTTTTACATGCCAACTCTGTAACCTACTACTGATACCACGTACAAATCACTTAGTCTCTTACTTTATGGAGCTTTTCTCTCCAGGACTCTGCTGAAAATGGACACTAGTGGTCCAGCTGGACTATCCTGGCAAAGAAATGTTAAATATATATATATATATATATATATATATATATATATATATATATATATATATATATAGCGGATATAAAAAGTGTACACACCCCTGTCAAAATGCCAGGTTTTTGTGATATAACAAAATGAGACCACAATAAATCATTTCAAAACTTTTCCCACATTTAATGTGACCTGTAACCTGTGCAATTCAATTGAAAAACAAACAAATCTGTTAGGGGAAAAATATAAAAAATAAAAAACGTACAATAAGCTGGAACCCAAACCCAAATCCAATAGAAAATCTGTGGAGTGACCTGAAGAGGGCTGTGCACAAGAGATGCCCTCGCAATCTGACAGATTTGGAGTGCTTTTGTAAGGAAGAGTGGGCAAATATTGCCAAGTCAAGATGTGCCATGCTGATAGACTCCTACTCAGGAAGACTGAGTGCTGTAATTAAATCAAAAGGTGCTTCAACAAAGTATTAGTTTAAGGGTGTGCACACTTATGCAACCAGCTTATTGTACGTTTTTTATTTTTTATATTTTTCCCCTAACAGATGTGTTTGTTTTTCAATTGAATTTTACAGGTTCTAGGTCATAAACAAGGTGGGAAAAGTTTTGAAATGATTTACTGTGGTCTCATTTTTTATATCACAAAAACATGGCATTTTAACAGGGGTGTGTACACTTTTTATATCTACTTTAAATATACATATATATATTCTAGCATTATACCGGCATTGTTGACATGAACAGCAACCCACTGTTAAAGAAAGCAAGAACAGAATGACCTTATGTTATAAACAGGCATACTGACAAAGAAAAACATATAATAAAAAATAATTGGCATACTTTGTATCCCTTAAATGATACAAAGCAATTGAGAGAGATACGATCCAGTTTTACTTATAAAAAGGAGAAATTTTTGAAACAGCTTTTATGTTATAAAGAACAGCTAGAAAAAAAATATTTAATGCAGAAGGAAGAAATGGTAAAGCATCCCTCTCAACAATGTCAATATATGGAGGAAAAATAGTTTTAAACAACCTTTAAAGGAGAAGGAATTTTATTTAAAATGTTATGCTAATTGTGACAAAAAACATATTGATATAGCACTATGTAAATGTATTTCATTTTGTATTGGTAAAACAAATAGAAAGCTGAAAGACAAAATATCAGACCATGTTGTTGTTGTGTCTTTTGGCTTAGGGGTCACCACAGCGGAACTCTGGTTTGCTAATGTTTGGTAGTGGATTTTTACGTGCCAAGTTACCAGCCCTGACGCACACCCTTCAATGAAGGCACGCCCATTCACACATGCCTCCACACAGAAGACGCTCTAGCTGAGAATCGAACGGGACAACATCTTGCTGTGAGGCGACAATGCTACCGCAGCACCACCATAAGTCTGAAAAAACATAGCATAGAAACAAATGCATTGTTTAAGCATATAAAGGAAGTAGAGATAGAACATACGTTCACGTTTGCAGTATTACAAAAGATACATGAAAAAGTTGGGGGGATATAAAGTTAGGAATGGAAGAAAGTTAGCATGACTGGATTAATAGAATTAAGGTACAGAGACATCCAGGTTTCAAATGTCATGAATGGTATCAAACAAACTTTAAAGTTAAAAAGAATAAGGAAGTGATGTTAGGCAATCATTGTTATATAAGGTATATTGTTTTAACAGAATAACAAACACCTGAAGCAGCCATACAGCAAAAGCAGTTGGTATCTCGTGTGTTTTGTAATAAAATTTAAGACATTTTACATTGCGTCTCTGTGAGCTGTCTTTAATTGAATTCAGATTTTAACAATTCCTTACACAGTAGTTTGCCAGCAATATTGGGGGAAGCAAATGGTTGTAACTTAGGAAATGGTTCTTTTGAGCTGGGACTCAGGATTTAAAAGAATTACTGGAAAATGGAGGGTGAAACCTAAACCAGCTGTATGGAATATTGTAAATGAGATAAAAACTGGAAGTATAATGTTTATGAAAAGGAAAGAGCAAATTATGTATAAGTAAATGGAATCTATGAGAACAATACATGTAGAATAACGTTTAAGTGGAGGACTGAGGTTTAAAGGAAGGCAGGAATTGAGGAATTTATGTAATGTTCAAGTGAATGATTTTTATTCAGCTTTTCTCACAAATTCTTATTTTCACATTTAGATTTAGCAAAAGATGAATAACTGCAATTTTTACAATTAATATTTAACCATACTTCCTTGCTGTGCCTCAGATTCCATAATTATTATCCTACATAAAATTGTTTGTTATATGCAGCTATCAGGGAAATTGCAAACATCTACCACCAAACAAGTAATTTTTAGCATAATATTGCCCTGGGACACTACTTATTGTACCCTCACTTTACCTCCTCAAAATAGTCTTTCCTTCATTTCTACCCCCACTGCTGTTCTTCACACTAATCCAAACATTATTTAGCTTTTCATCAAATCAATCCATGGTGCTACATTTTAACACCGCTATTAACTTCATGGGTACACAAGCAGTTATAAAAAAGAAAAAAAAAACATTACAAACATTTTGTCTTTGTGGTGATGAAGTGAATAAAAAAGAACTATATATATATATATATATATATATATATATATATATATATAGTGCTTCATGCTCTCCCTTTTCTGAAATTTCACTCCTATTTCTGAGCTCTATTCTGATGTATTGTACTTAAAAATTACATTTATTTCTCTGTAGTTTGCTGCTGCCTTTTTCTAAAGATCCACCTCCAATTCTTTTATCTACTATAGAACATTCAACAACTCAGTTGCATTTGTTTAAATGTTGATTCCCATTTCCCAGTAATTGCTTTTTTAGCAGACAACATTAAACTTATCAGGGTCTTCTACATCCATGGCCGGCCTTAGGCATAGGCCAACTAAGCGGCCGCCTAGGGCGCCGCTGTAGCAGGAGCACTTTTCCAGTATTTATTTGGTGTAGTTAGACCAGGATGGGGGCACCTGGGTGGTGAGGGGGGGGGGCGCTGTGGAGCCCTTTTGCCTAGGGCACCAGCTGACCTAAGGCCGCTGCTGTCTACATCCTAGCTCAAAAAAATCGTTTTCCTTCTGATTATAATTTGCTGTCCCAACATTTGGGCAAAATACTCTACAGGGAATTTTTAAATCTAACTTATTGCATTCCCAAAGAAAATGTTCCCAAGTACCAATCACACCTCAATTTGCTGTCTACCTGTGAAAATGTTTCTGTAGTCACTTGGGGTATAACTATGCTAACATTTCCATGCAAAACTTCTACACCTAGATATTGTTGCATAACTGGGAGCAAACAAATATGCACAATATTTTGCCCCAGTGTTCCTCTGCATACTGCCTTTCAATTCTTATTTCCCAGTCTTTTCTAATCTTTCTGATTGGTCCCTATAATTATCACTCATTTTCTATGCCCTACTAATTACCATTTTTTAAGCAGCTTCTGTTCTAGACTCAACTAGAAACTTAGTCAGAGCTAAACTTTGATTTAACTCTCTTTTATCACTTTCTCTTTGTTTATACTCTTATCAACCCCTGGTAAGAAAGGCCGTCTCCAACCTGCAGTCCAAACTTCTGCTTGGCCTCACCCCAACTTGACTTTTCCCAGCCTTATTTGCTCCCAGTAACCTCAGTTCCTTTGTTAATTTTCTCCAAAACATTCCTGCTCCTTCTTGCCTTTATTTTTACACCCCTACTTGCAGTCATCCTAACATTTCCTTTCTCTAATCCCATGTTAGCTCACTTCTCAAATAATTTTCTCTGTTTTGTAAACATAATATTCAGTATGGATGTCCTTGTTCTCCTTATGGGCTTGTATTCAAACTCCTTCTCTGTCCTTATTTTGTGAACTCCCTCTCATTTCTACATCACTTCCTTCCACTTAGATTTGTAATCTTTCACTTGCGTTGCCTATATGAGTTTTAGCTGTGTAGCTCTAAAGTATGCCTTCAAATCTGGTAATGCTATACCACCTTGTTCTGTGGGGAGAAAATATGCCTGACCAGTATATGATATTAAAGGAAGTAAAAATATCATTACTGCTTGAACCTTACTATCCACATCCATAGCTGAGAGCTTCCAGCATCTCAGTTTTTTGCATTATCTTTTGTTTATTCTTTTCCCACTTACCCTTAGTTGCCATAATAGAATCCTTCTAAATCCATACACATAAAAAGCTCATCTTATTTGCTGAACCAATTTGTGTGTGGTAACACAACCTCCATAGCCTTTGTTTTACCTTTATTTTATATCCTCAAAAAAATTAAACTGTCTCAAAATGTACAACACTGAAACATCTTTTTCTAATTTTATCAAATCAAAATATAATCTACAAATAAGTATTTTTCCAGTAGCGTATCAGTTATGCCTTTGAATTTGTGAGTAGTTATTTTCTTTGCTAATGATTCTATGTATAAGGCAAACAATGGGAGAAAAGGACACACCTGCCTGGCATCTCAATTTAAACTTAGCTTGTCAGAAAGGAAAAATCCCACCTTGATTCTTGGCTCTGTTCCTTCAATATACATTCCTAGTTAACCTTGTTATTTTATCAGGACATGCAAATGCTACCCCATTGCCTACTTAAAATTCTAGCTACTTCTTATCGAATGCCTTCTTTGCATCAAGATCCATCAACAATAGCGACATCTTCTTGTACTTTGCTTCCCTCTGGTTCATCATCATTCTATTCATATTGTCAAATGTTTGCACCCCCTCCACAAAACTTCAATGATACATATCTGTTAGTTTTGGCAACATCTTACCCATTCTCTTAGCTCGTATAGGCAAACGCTTTATAATCATAGCTCAAAATTGAAATCGGGCTTAATGAAGTAGGATTTAAAGGGTTGTTGTTCTCTAGGGGCAGTAGCATTGCAATACCTTTCTTCCAAAATTTTACTATCCCTCATTTTAGAATATTTTTAAACAATATTTTCTAGATTTTATAACACTGTCTTCACTCCTAACTTCTAGACTTCCACAGAAATCAATTTATTCCTGGAGACTTCCCTGTTGATTGATTATACATGACCATCTTTCTCTCATGCCCTCCCTTCTTGGCTATTAATTCTTGTGCCTCATCTTCCTCTAAACTTAGCATATTTAAGTATTCCATAAATACTTCCCATTTGTGCATTTTACTGGTTTCCCCATTTATCAGTTTTATACAAATGTTTATATAATTTCTGAAATATCTAGAATACCTCTGAGTATTTGGTTGTTTTTCTTTTTATAGAATCCCAAACACCCTTTCTAATAGCAATCTTTGTAAACTCATGCACATTTTCCAAATACCCCCTTATTTCCCCATTTAGCACTCAGCAAATGCTCCTTTTTGTTTTGCAAGATTCCTTTTTGCCTGCATTACCTTAACCTTTGATAATCCTTCTAAATAATTTGCATCGCTTCTTTCATATACTTAAATTCCATTTTATCCTGTTCCTCAGCTATCCATTCTGATTAAATTTATATCTTTCCAACAACTTTAGAATTTCAATTCCTTAAATTCCTCTCTTTTTAATGAAGTAGGAAGATGTCAGCGTCATTTTTTTTTACTCGTTTCCCTGCATCTTTGTTAATTTTTCCAGTCTTATCCAATTTTTGAATTTTGGGGAATAACATGTATATTCTGTCTGGATTCCTGCTAGTAAATTCACAACTTCCATTCCAAATATATTTCTTCAGAAATCCACCTTTTGTTTTTTTTCCCTTCTAAGCCCCCTAATACATCTTTAGCATTGTATATCAGGTTCCAGTCCACACCCACGAAAAATATTCTCTGCTGGAAGCTAATTACCTCTCCCATAATTCTCTTAAGTTCAATAATAGTAGATTTAGGTGGAAGATGAATGCATGCCAGTGTAATCTTCCTTTCCTGCCAATAACCCATTATCACGAATCTAAAATTGTCTGTCTTCTATAATTATTGGAACCCCTTTCACAATCAGTACCATCACTTCCCTTTTCCTCTATCCCTGATACTCTGCTGAATAACCATTCTGAAGTTCTTTC